>NW_027149836.1:600000-877433 GCF_031143425.1 Pleurodeles waltl | reverse complement strand
TGCATTTTTAAAAACTAGAGACCTAGGGAAATCCAAGATGGGGTGACTTGTGGGGCTCTGCCCAGGTTCTGTTGCCCAGAATCCTTTGCAAACCTCAACATTTGTCTAAAAAAACAAATTTTCCTCAAATTTCGGTGACAGAAAGTTCTGGAATCTGAGAGGAGCCACAAATTTCCGTCCCCCCAGCGTTCCCCCAAGTCTCCAGCTAAAAATGATACCTCACATGTGTGGGTAGGCATAGTGCCTGCGACAGGAAATGCCCCAAAACACACCGTGAACACATCCCATTTTTTGACAGAAAATAGAGGTGTTTTTTGCAAAGTGCCTACCGGTAGATTTTGGCCTCTAGCTCAGCCAGCACCTAGGGAAACCTACCAAACCTGTGCATTTGTAAAAACTAGAGACCTAGGGGAATCCACGATGAGGTGACTTTTGGGGCTCTGACCGGGTTTCTGTTACCCAGAATCCTTTGCAAACCTAAAAATTGGGCTAAAAAAACACATTTTCCTCACATTTCGGTGACAGAAAGTTCTGCAATCTGGCAGGAGCCACAAATTTCCTTCCACACAGCGTTCCCCCCCAGTCTCCCGATAAAAATGATGCCTCACTTGTGTGGGTAGGCCTAGTGCCTGCGACAGGAAATGCCCCAAAACACAATGTGGACACATCCCATTTTTTCACAGAAAACAGAGGTGTTTTTTGCAAAGTGCCTACCTGTAGATTTTGGCCTCTAGCTCAGCCGTCACCTAGGGAAACCTACCAAACCTGTGCATTTTTAAAAAGCTAGAGACCTAGGGAAATCAAGATGGGGTGACTTTGGGGTCTCTGACCAGGTTCTGTTACCCAGAATCCTTTGCAAACCTCCCAATTTGGATAAAAAAACACATTTTCCTCACATTTTGGTGACAGAAAGTTCTGGAATCTGAGAGGAGCCACAAATTTCCTTCCACCCAGCGTTCCCCCAAGTCTCCAGATAAAAATGATACCTCACTTGTGTGGGTAGGCCTAGCGCCTGCGACAGGAAATGCCCCAAAACACAATGTGGACACATCCCATTTTTTCACAGAAAACATAAGTGTTTTTTGCAAAGTGCCTACCTGTAGATTTTGGCCTCTAGCACAGCCGGGCACCTAGGGAAACCTACCACACCTGTGCATTTTTTAAAACTAGAGACCTAGGGGAATCCAAAATGGAGTGACTTGTGGGGCTCTGCCCAGGTTCTGTTACCCAGAATCCTTTGCAAACCTCAACATTTGTCTAAAAAAACACATTTTCCTCACATTTCGGTGACAGAAAGTTCTGGAATCTGAGATGAGCCACAAATTTCCTTCCACCCAGCGTTCCCCCAAGTCTCCCGATAAAAATAATACCTCACTTGTGTGGGTAGGCCTAGCGCCTGCGAAAGGAAATGCCCCAAAACACAACGTGGACACAACCCATTTTTTCACAGAAAACAGAGGTGTTTTTTGGCAAAGTGCATACCTGTGGATTTTGGCCTCTAGCTCAGCGGGCACCTAAGGAAACCTACCAAACCTGTGCATTTTTTAAAACTAGAGACCTAGGGGAATCCACGATGGGGTGACCTTTGGGGCTCTGACCGGGTTCTGTTACCCAGAATCCTTTGTTAACCTCAAAATTTGGCTAAAAAGCACATTTTCCTCACATTTCGGTGACAGAAAGTTCTGCAATCTGAGAGGAGCCACAAATTTCCTTCCACCCAGCGTTCCCCCAAGTCTCCCGATAAAATTATGCCTCACTTGTGTGGGTAGGCCTAGTGCCTGCAACAGGAAATGCGCCAAAACACAATGTGGGCACATCCCATTTTTTCACAGAAAAACATAGGTGTTTTTTGTAAAGTGCCTACCTGTAGATTTTGGCCTCTAGCTCAGCGGGCACCTAGGGAAACCTACCAAACCTGTGCATTTTTTAAAACTAGAGACCTAGGGAAATTCAAGATGGGGTGACTTTGGGGCTCTGACCGGATTCTGTTACCCAGAATCCTATGCAAACCTCAACATTTGTCTAAATAAACACATTTTCCTCACATTTCGGTGATAGAAAGTCCTGGAATCTGAGAGGAGCCACAAATTTCCTTCCACCCAGCGTTCCCCCAAGTCTCCCGATAAAAGTGATACCTCACTTGTGTGGGTAGGACTAGTG
Organism: Pleurodeles waltl; assembly: GCF_031143425.1. Lineage (NCBI taxonomy): Eukaryota > Metazoa > Chordata > Amphibia > Caudata > Salamandridae > Pleurodeles > Pleurodeles waltl. The sequence continues at coordinate 875,273 of NW_027149836.1, read as the reverse complement.
CCTGCTACAGGAGATGCCCCAAAACACAACGTGGACACATCACAGTTTTGTGACAGAAAACAAAGGTGTTTTTTGCATAGTGCGTACCTGTAGATTTTGGCCTCTAGCTCAGCCGTCACCTAGGGAAACCTACCAAACCTGTGCATTTTTTTAAACTAGAGACCTAGGGAAATCCAAGATGGGGTGACTTGTGGGGCTCTGCCCGGGTTCTGTTGCCAAGAATCCTTTGCAAACCTCAACATTTGTCTAAAAAAACACATTTTCCTCACATTTCGGTGACAGAAAGTTCTGGAATCTGAGAGGAGCCACAAATTTCCGTCCACCCAGCGTTCCCCAAGTCTCCAGCTAAAAATGATACCTCACTTGTGTGGGTAGGCCTAGCGGCTGTGACAGGAAATGCCCCAAAACACAACGTGGACACATCCCATTTTTTCACAGAAAACAGAGGTGTTTTTGCAAAGTGCCTACCGGTAGATTTTGGCCTCTAGCTCAGCCAGCACCTAGGGGAAACCTACCAAACCTGTGCATTTGTAAAAACTAGAGACCTAGGGGAATCCACGATGAGGTGACTTTTGGGGCTCTGACCGGGTTCTGTTACCCAGAATCCTTTGCAAACCTAAAAATTGGGCTAAAAAAACACATTTTCCTCACATTTCGGTGACAGAAAGTTCTGCAATCTGGCAGGAGCCACAAATTTCCTTCCACACAGCGTTCCCCCCCAGTCTCCCGATAAAAATGATGCCTCACTTGTGTGGGTAGGCCTAGTGCCTGCGACAGGAAATGCCCCAAAACACAATGTGGACACATCCCATTTTTTCACAGAAAACAGAGGTGTTTTTTGCAAAGTGCCTACCTGTAGATTTTGGCCTCTAGCTCAGCCGTCACCTAGGGAAACCTACCAAACCTGTGCATTTTTAAAAAGCTAGAGACCTAGGGAAATCCAAGATGGGGTGACTTTGGGGTCTCTGACCAGGTTCTGTTACCCAGAATCCTTTGCAAACTTCAAAATGTGTCTAAATAAACACATTTTCCTCACATTTTGGTGATAGAAAGTCCTGGAATCTGAGAGGAGCCACAAATTTCCTTCCACCCAGCGTTCCCCCAAGTCTCCCGATAAAAGTGATACCTCACTTGTGTGGGTAGGCCTAGCGCCTGGTACATGAAATGCCCCAAAACACAACGTGGACACATCACAGTTTTTTGACAGAAAACAAAGGTGTTTTTGCATAGTGCGTACCTGTAGATTTTGGCCTCTAGCTCAGCCGTCACCTAGGGAAACCTACCAAACCTGTGCATTTTTTTAAACTAGAGACCTAGGGAAATCCAAGATGGGGTGACTTGTGGGGCTCTGACCAGGTTCTGTTACCCAGAATCCTTTGCAAACCTCAACATTTGGCTAACAAAACACATTTTCCTCACATTTCGGTGACAGAAAGTTCTGGAATCTGAGAGGAGCCACAAATTTCCTTCCACTCAGCATTCTCCCAAGTCTCCCGATAAAAATGATACCTCACTTGTGTGGGTAGGCCTAGCGCCTGTGACAGGAAATGCCCCAAAACACAACGTGGGACACATCCCATTTTTTCACAGAAAACAGAGGTGTTTTTTGCAAAGTGCCTACCTGTAGATTTTGGCCTCTAGCTCAGCCGTCACCTAGGGAAACCTACCAAACCTGTGCATTTTTTAAAACTAGAGACCTAGGGAAATCCAAGATGTGGTGACTTGTGGGGCTCTGCCCAGGTTCTGTTACCCAGAATCCTTTGCAAACCTCAACATTTGTCTATAAAAACACATTTTACTCACATTTCGGTGACAGAAAGTTCTGGAATCAGAGAGGAGCCACAAATTTGCTTCCACCCAGCGTTCCCCCAAGTCTCCATATACAAATGATACGTCACTTTTGTGGGTAGACCAAGCGCCTGTGACAGGAAATTCCCCAAAACACAACGTGGACACATTCATTTTTTCACAGAAAACAGAGGTGTTTTTTGCAAAGTGCCTACCTGTAGATTTTGGCCTGTAGCTCAGCCAGCACCTAGGGAAACCTACCAAACCTGTGTATTTTTAAAAACTAGAGACCTAGGGGAATCCAAGATGGGGTGACTTTTGGGGCTCTCACCGGGTTCTGTTACCCATAATCCTTTGCAAACCTCAAAAGTTGGCTAAAAAAACATTTTCCTCACATTTCGGTGACACAAAGTTCTGGAATCTGGGAGGAGCCACAAATTCTCTTCCACCCAGCATTCCCCCCAAGTCTCCCGATAAAAATGATGCCTCACTTGTGTGGGTAGGCCTAGTGCCTGCTACAGGAGATGCCCCAAAACACAGCACAGACACATCCCATTTTTTGACAGAAAACAAAGGTGTTTTTTGCAAAGTGCCTACCTGTAGATTTTGGCCTCTAGCTCAGCCGTCACCTAGGGAAACCTACTAAACCTGTGCATTTTTAAAAACTAGAGACCTAGGGAAATCCAAGATGGGGTGACTTGTGGGGCTCTGCCCAGGTTCTGTTACCCAGAATCCTTTGCAAACCTCAACATTTGTCTAAAAAAAACACATTTTACTCACATTTCGGTGACAGAAAGTTTGGAATCAGAGAGGAGCCACAAATTTCCTTCCACCCAGCGTTCCCCCAAGTCTCCAGATACAAATGATACCTCACTTTTGTGGGTAGGCCTGTGACAGGAAATGCCTCAAAACACAACGTGGACACATTCCATTTTTTCACAGAAAACAGAGGTGTTTTTTGCAAAGTGCCTACCTGTAGATTTTGGCCTCTAGCTCAGCCGGCACCTAGGGAAACCTACCAAACCTGTGCATTTTTTAAAACTAGAGACCTAGGTGAATCTAAGATGGGGGTGACTTGTGGGGCTCTGACCGGGTTCTGTTACCCAGAATCCTTTGCAAACCTCAAAATTTGGCTAAAAAAACACATTTTCCTCACATTTCGGTGACAGAAAGTTCTGGAATCTGAGAGGAGCCACAAATTTCCTTCCACCCAGCATTCCCCCAAGTCTCCCGCTAAAAATGGTACCCCACTTGTGTGGGTGGACCTAGCGCCCGCGACAGGAAATGCCCCAAAGCACAACGTGGACACATCCCATTTTTTGACAGAAAACAGAGGTGTTTTTTGCAAAGTGCCTACCTGTAGATTTTGGCCTGTAGCTCAGCCGGCACCAAGGGAAACCTAACAGAACTGTGCATTTTAAAAACTAGAGACCTAGGGGGATCCAAGATGGGGTGACTTGTGGGGCTCTGACCAGGTTCTGTTACCCAGAATCCTTTGCAAACCTCAACATTTGGCTAACAAAACACATTTTCCTCACATTTCGGTGACAGAAAGTTCTGGAATCTGAGAGGAGCCACAAATTTCCTTCCACGCAGCGTTCCCCCAAGTCTCTCGATAAAAGTGATACCTCACTTGTGTGGGTAGGCCTAGCCCATGTGACAGGAAATGCCCCAAAACACAATGTGGACACATCCCATTTTATCACAGAAAACAGAGGTGTTTTTTGCAAAGTGCCTACCTGTAGATTTTGGCCTCTAGCTCAGCCAGCACCTAGGGAAACCTACCAAACCTGTGCATTTGTGAAAACTAGAGACCTATGGGAATCCATGATGGGGTGACTTTTGGGGCTCTGACCGGGTTCTGTTACCCAGAATCCTTTGCAAACCTCAAAATTTGGCTAAAAAAACACATTTCCCTCACATTTCGGTGACAGAAAGTTCTGGAATCTGAGAGGAGCCACAAAGTTCCTTCCACCCAGCATTCCCCCAAGTCTCCCGCAAAAAAAGATACCTCACTTGTGTGGGTGGACCTAGCGCCCGCGACAGGAAATGCCACAAAGCACAACGTGGACACATCCCATTTTTTTACAGAAAACAGAGGTGTTTTTTGCAAAGTTGCCTACCTGTAGATTTTGGCCTGTAGCTCAGCCGGCACCAAGGGAAACCTACCAAACCTGTGCATTTATGAAAACTAGAGACCTAGGGTAAATCCAAGATGGGGTGACTTGTGGGGCTTTGACCAGGTTCTGTTACCCAGAATCCTTTGCAAACCTCAACATTTGTCTATAAAAACACATTTTCCTCACATTTCGGTGACAGAAAGTTCTGGAATCAGAGAGGAGCCACAAATTTCCTTCCACCCAGCATTCCCCCAAGTCTCCAGATACAAATGATACCTCACTTTTGTGGGTAGACCAAGCGCCTGTGACAGGAAATTCCCCAAAACACAACGTGGACACATTCAATTTTTTCACAGAAAACAGAGGTGTTTTTTGCAAAGTGCCTACCTGTAGATGTTGGCCTGTAGCTCAGCCGGCACCTAGGGAAACCTACCAAACCTGTGCATTTTTAAAAACTAGAGACCTAGGGGAATCCAAGATGGGGTGACTTGTGGGGCTCTGCCCAGGTTCTGTTACCCAGAATCCTTTGCAAACCTCAACATTTGTCTGAAAAAACTCATTTTCCTCGCATTTCGGTGACAGAAAGTTCTGGAATCTGAGAGGAGCCACAAATTTCCTTCCACCCAGCGTTCCCCCAAGTCTCCAGCTAAAAATGATCCTCACTTGTGTGGGTAGGCCTAGTGCCTGCGACAGGAAATGCCCCAAAACACAACGTGGACACATCCCATTTTTTGACAGAAAACAGAGGTGTTTTTTGCAAAGTGCCTACCTGTAGATTTTGGCCTCTAGCTCAGCTGGCACCTAGAGAAACCTACCAAACCTGTGCATTTTTAAAAACTAGAGACCTAGGGGAATCCAAGATTGGGTGACTCGTGGGGCTCTGACCGGAATCTGTTACCCAGAATCGTTTGCAAACCTCAAAATTTGGCTAAAAAAACACATTTTCCTCACATTTCGGTGACAGAAAGTTCTGGAATCTGAGAGGAGCCACAAATTTCCTTCCCCCCAGCGTTCCCCCAAGTCTCCCGATAAAAGTGATACCTCACTTGTGTGCATAGGCCTAGCGCCTGCCAAAGGAAATGCCCCAAAACACAACGTGGACACATCCCATTTTTCACAGAAAACAGAGATTTTTTGCAAAGTGCCTACCTGTAGATTTTGGCCTCTAGCTCAGCCGGCACCTAGGGAAACCTACCAAACCTGTGCATTTTAAAAACTAGAGACCTAGGGGAATACAAGATGGGGTGACTTCTGGGGCTCTGACCGGGTTCTTTTACCCAGAATCCTTTGCAAACCTCAACATTTGGCTAACAAAACACATTTTCCTCACATTCCGGTGACAGAAAGTTCTGGAATCTGAGAGGAGCCACATATTTCCTTCCACCCAGCGTTCCCCCAAGTCTCCTGATAAAAGTGATACCTCACTTGTGTGGGTAGGCCTAGCGCCTGCCAAAGGAAATGCCCCAAAACACAACATGGACACATCCCATTTTTTCACAGAAAACAGAGATTTTTTTGCAAAGTGCCTACCTGTAGATTTTGGCCTGTAGCTCAGCCGGCACCAAGGGAAACCTACCAAACCTGTGCATTTTTAAAAAATGGAGACCTAGGGGAATCCAAGATGGGGTGACTTGTGGGGCTCTGACCAGGTTCTGTTACCCAGAATCCTTTGCAAACCTCAACATTTGGCTAACAAAACACATTTTCCTCACATTCCGGTGACAGAAAGTTCTGGAATCTGAGAGGAGCCAAATATTTCCTTCCCCCCAGCGTTCCCCCAAGTCTCCCGATAAAAGTGATACCTCACTTGTGTGCATAGGCCTAGCGCCTGCCAAAGGAAATGCCCCAAAACACAACGTGGACACATCCCATTTTTCACAGAAAACAGAGATTTTTTGCAAAGTGCCTACCTGTAGAATTTGGCCTCTAGCTCAGCCGGCACCTAGGGAAACCTACCAAACCTGTGCATTTTAAAAACTAGAGACCTAGGGGAATACAAGATGGGGTGACTTCTGGGGCTCTGACCGGGTTCTTTTACCCAGAATCCTTTGCAAACCTCAACATTTGGCTAACAAAACACATTTTCCTCACATTCCGGTGACAGAAAGTTCTGGAATCTGAGAGGAGCCACATATTTCCTTCCACGCAGCGTTCCCCCAAGTCTCCTGATAAAAGTGATACCTCACTTGTGTGGGTAGGCCTAGCGCCTGCCAAAGGAAATGCCCCAAAACACAACATGGACACATCCCATTTTTTCACAGAAAACAGAGATTTTTTTGCAAAGTGCCTACCTGTAGATTTTGGCCTGTAGCTCAGCCGGCACCAAGGGAAACCTACCAAACCTGTGCATTTTTAAAAAATGGAGACCTAGGGGAATCCAAGATGGGGTGACTTGTGGGGCTCTGACCAGGTTCTGTTACCCAGAATCCTTTGCAAACCTCAACATTTGGCTAACAAAACACATTTTCCTCACATTCCGGTGACAGAAAGTTCTGGAATCTGAGAGGAGCCAAATATTTCCTTCCACCCAGCGTTCCCCCAAGTCTCCAGATACAAATGATACCTCACTTTTGTGGGTAGACCAAGCGCCTGTGACAGGAAATTCCCCAAAACACAACGTGGACACATTCAATTTTTTCACAGAAAACAGAGGTGTTTTTTGCAAAGTGCCTACCTGTAGATGTTGGCCTGTAGCTCAGCCGGCACCTAGGGAAACCTACCAAACCTGTGCATTTTTAAAAACTAGAGACCTAGGGGAATCCAAGATGGGGTGACTTGTGGGGCTCTGCCCAGGTTCTGTTACCCAGAATCCTTTGCAAACCTCAACATTTTCTGAAATAACTCATTTTCCTCGCATTTCGGTGACAGAAAGTTCTGGAATCTGAGAGGAGCCACAAATTTCCTTCCACCCAGCGTTCCCCCAAGTCTCCAGCTAAAAATGATCCTTACTTGTGTGGGTAGGCCTAGTGCCTGCGACAGGAAATGCCCCAAAACACAACGTGGACACATCCCATTTTTTGACAGAAAACAGAGGTGTTTTTTGCAAAGTGCCTACCTGTAGATTTTGGCCTCTGGCTCAGCTGGCACCTAGAGAAACCTACCAAACCTGTGCATTTTTAAAAACTAGAGACCTAGGGGAATCCAAGATTGGGTGACTCGTGGGGCTCTGACTGGGTTCTGTTACCCAGAATTGTTTGCAAACCTCAAAATTTGGCTAAAAAAACACATTTTCCTCACATTTCGGTGACAGAAAGTTCTGGAATCTGAGAGGAGCCACAAATTTCCTTCCCCCCAGCGTTCCCCCAAGTCTCCCGATAAAAGTGATACCTCACTTGTGTGCATAGGCCTAGCGCCTGCCAAAGGAAATGCCCCAAAACACAACGTGGACACATCCCATTTTTCACAGAAAACAGAGATTTTTTGCAAAGTGCCTACCTGTAGATTTTGGCCTCTAGCTCAGCCGGCACCTAGGGAAACCTACCAAACCTGTGCATTTTAAAAACTAGAGACCTAGGGGAATACAAGATGGGGTGACTTCTGGGGCTCTGACCGGGTTCTTTTACCCAGAATCCTTTGCAAACCTCAACATTTGGCTAACAAAACACATTTTCCTCACATTCCGGTGACAGAAAGTTCTGGAATCTGAGAGGAGCCACATATTTCCTTCCACCCAGCGTTCCCCCAAGTCTCCTGATAAAAGTGATACCTCACTTGTGTGGGTAGGCCTAGCGCCTGCCAAAGGAAATGCCCCAAAACACAACATGGACACATCCCATTTTTTCACAGAAAACAGAGATTTTTTTGCAAAGTGCCTACCTGTAGATTTTGGCCTGTAGCTCAGCCGGCACCAAGGGAAACCTACCAAACCTGTGCATTTTTAAAAAATGGAGACCTAGGGGAATCCAAGATGGGGTGACTTGTGGGGCTCTGACCAGGTTCTGTTACCCAGAATCCTTTGCAAACCTCAACATTTGGCTAACAAAACACATTTTCCTCACATTCCGGTGACAGAAAGTTCTGGAATCTGAGAGGAGCCAAATATTTCCTTCCACCCAGCGTTCCCCCAAGTCTCCCGATAAAAGTGATACCTCACTTGTGTGGGTAGGCCTAGCGCCTGCCAAAGGAAATGCCCCAAAACACAACATGGACACATCCCATTTTTTCACAGAAAACAGAGATTTTTTTGCAAAGTGCCTACCTGTAGATTTTGGCCTCTAGCTCAGCCGGCACCTAGGGAAACCTACCAAACCTGTGCATTTTGAAAACTAGAGACCTAGGGGAATGCAAGATGGGGTGACTTGTGGGGCTCTGACCGGGTTCTATTACCCAGAATCCTTTGCAAACCTCAAAATTTGGCTAAAAAAACACAGTTTCCTCAAATTTCGGTGACAGAAAGTTCTGGAATCTGAGAGGAGCCACAAATTTCCTTCCACTCAGCATTCTCCCAAGTCTCCCGGTAAAAATGATACCTCACTTATGTGGGTAGGCCTAGCGCCTGTGACAGGAAATGCCCCAAAACACAACGTGGACACATCCCATTTTTTCACAGAAAACAGAGGTGTTTTTTGCAAAGTGCCTACCTGTAGATTTTGGCCTCTAGCTCAGCCGGCACCTAGGGAAACCTACCAAACCTGTGCATTTTTAAAAACTAGAGACCTAGGGGAATCCAAGATGGGGTGACTTGTGGGGCTCTGCCCAGGTTCTGTTACCCAGAATCCTTTGCAAACCTCAACATTTGTCTAACAAAATACATTTTCCTCACATTTCGGTGACAGAAAGTTCTGGAATCTGAGATGAGCCACAAATTTCCTTCCACCCAGCGTTCCCCCAAGTCTCCCGATAAAAATAATACCTCACTTGTGTGGGTAGGCCTAGCGCCTCCGACAGGAAATGCCCCAAAACACAACGTGGACACATCCCATTTTTTCACAGAAAACAGAGGTGTTTTTTGGCAAAGTGCCTACCTGTGGATTTTGGCCTCTAGCTCAGCCGGCACCTAGGGAATCCTACCAAACCTGTGCATTTTTTAAAACTAGAGACCTAGGGGAATCCAAGATGGGGTGACTTTCGGGCTCTGACCAGGTTCTGTTACCCAGAATCCTTTGCAAACCTCCCAATTTGGATAAAAAAACACATTTTCCTCACATTTTGGTGACAGAAAGTTCTGGAATCTGAGAGGAGCCACAAATTTCCTTCCACCCAGCGTTCCCCCAAGTCTCCAGATAAAAATGATACCTCACTTGTGTGGGTTCGCCTAGCGCCTGTGACAGGAAATGCCCCAAAACATAAGGTGGACACATCCCATTTTTTGACAGAAAACAGAGGTGTTTTTTGCAAAGTGCCTACCTGTAGATTTTGGCCTCCAGCTCAGCCGGCACCTATGGAAACCTCCCAAACCTGTGCATTTTTTAAAACTAGAGACCTAAGGGAATTCAAGATGGGGTGACTTCTGGGGCTCTGACCAGCTTCCGTTACCTAGAATCGTTTGCAAACCTCAACATTTGTCTAAAAAAACACATTTTCCTCACATTTCGGTGACAGAAAGTTGTGGAATCTGAGAGGAGCCACAAATTTCCTTCCACCCAGCATTCCCCCAACTCTCCAGATAAAAATGATACCTGACTTGTGTGGGTAGGCCTAGCGCCTGCGACTGGAAATGCCCCAAAACACAACGTGGACACATCCCATTTTTTTACAGAAAACAGAGGTGTTTTTTGCAAAGCGCCTACCTGTAGATTTTGGCCTCTAGCTCAGCCGGCACCAAGGGAAACCTACCAAACCTCTGCATTTTTACAAACTAGAGACCTAGGGGAATCCAAGATGGGGTGACTTGTGGGGCTCTGCCCAGGTTCTGTTACCCAGAATCCTTTGCAAACCTCAACATTTGGCTAACAAAACACATTTTCCTCACATTTCGGTGACAGAAAGTTCTGGAATCTGAGAGGAGCCACAAATTTTCTTCCACCCAGCGTTCCCCCAAGTCTCCTGATAAAAATGATACCTCACTTGTGTGGGTAGGCCTAGCGCCTGCGACTGGAAATGCCCCAAAACACAACGTGGACACATCCCATTTTTTGACAGAAAACAGAGGTGTTTTTTGCAAAGCGCCTACCTGTAGATTTTGGCCTGTAGCTCAGCCGGCACCTAGGGAAACCTACCAAACCTGTGCATTTTTTAAAACTAGAGACCTAGGTGAAACCAAGATGGGGTGACTTGTGGGGCTCTGACCGGGTTCTGTTACCCAGAATCATTTGCAAACCTCAAGATTTAGCTAAAAAAGCACATTTTCCTCACATTTCGGTGACAGAAAGTTCTGGAATCTGAGAGGAGCCACAAATTTCCTTCCACCCAGCATTCCCCCAAGTCTCCCGCTAAAAATGGTACCCCACTTGTGTGGGTGGACCTAGTGCCCGCGACAGGAAATGCCCCAAAGCACAACGTGGACACATCCCATTTTTGACAGAAAACAGAGGTGTTTTTTGCAAAGTGCCTACCTGTAGATTTTGGCCTGTAGCTCAGCCGGCACCAAGGGAAACCTAACAGACCTGTGCATTTTTAAAAACTAGAGACCTAGGGGGATCCAAGATGGGGTGACTTGTGGGGCTCTGACCAGGTTCTGTTACCCAGAATCCTTTGCAAACCTCAACATTTGGCTAACAAAACACATTTTCCTCACATTTCGGTGACAGAAAGTTCTGGAATCTGAGAGGAGCCACAAATTTCCTTCCACCCAGCGTTCCCCCAAGTCTCCCGATAAAAGTGATACCTCACTTGTGTGGGTAGGCCTAGCGCATGTGACAGGAAATTCCCCAAAACACAATGTGGACACATCCCATTTTTTCACAGAAAACAGAGGTGTTTTTTGCAAAGTGCCTACCTGTAGATTTTGGCCTCTAGCTCAGCCAGCACCTAGGGAAACCTACCAAACCTGTGCATTTGTAAAAACTAGAGACCTATGGGAATCCATGATGGGGTGACTTTTAGGGCTCTGACCGGGTTCTGTTACCCAGAGTCCTTTGCAAACCTCAAAATCTGGCTAAAAAAACACATTTTCCTCACATTTCGGTGACAGAAAGTTCTGGAATCTGAGAGGAGCCACAAAGTTCCTTCCACCCAGCATTCCCCCAAGTCTCCCGCTAAAAAAGATACCTCACTTGTGTGGGTGGACCTAGCGCCCGCGACAGGAAATGCCCCAAAGCACAACGTGGACACATCCCATTTTTTGACAGAAAACAGAGGTGTTTTTCACAAAGTGCCTACCTGTAGATTTTGGCCTCTAGCTCAGCCGGCACCAAGGGAAACCTACCAAACCTGTGCATTTTAAAAACTAGAGACCTAGGGGAATGCAAGATGGGGTGACTTGTGGGGCACTGACTGGGTTCTGTTACGCAGAATCCTTTGCAAACCTCAAAATTTGGCTAAAAAAACACATTTTCCTCCCATTTCGGTGACAGAAAGTTCTGGAATCTGAGAGGAGCCACAAATTTCCTTCCACTCATCATTCCCCCAAGTCTCCCGATAAAAATGATACCTCACTTGTGTGGGTAGGCCTAGCGCCTGTGACAGGAAATGCCCCAAAACACAACGTGGACACATCCCATTTTTTCACAGAAAACAGAGGTGTTTCTTGCAAAGTGCCCACCTGTAGATTTTGGCCTCTAGCTCAGCCAGCACCTAGGAAAACCTACCAAACCTGTGCATTTGTAAAAACTAGAGACCTAGGGGAATCCAAGATGGGGTGACTTTTGGGGCTCTGACCGGGTTCTGTTATCCAGAATCCTTTGCAAACCTCAAAATTTGGCTAAAAAAACACATTTTCCGCACATTTCAGTGACAGAAAGTTCTGCAATCTGAGAGAAGCCACAAATTTCCTTCCACCCAGCGTTCCCCCCAAGTCTCCCGATAAAAATGATGCCTCACTTGTGTAGGTTGGCCTAGTGCCTGCTACCGGAGATGCCCCAAAACACAGCGTGGACACATCCCATTTTTTGACAGAAAACAAAGGTGTTTTTTGCAAAGTGCCTACCTGTAGATTTTGGCCTCTAGCTCAGCCGTCCCCTAGGGAAACCTCCCAAACCTGTGCATTTTTAAAAACTAGAGACCTAGGGAAATCCAAGATGGGGTGACTTGTGGGGCTCTGCCCAGGTTCTGTTGCCCAGAATCCTTTGCAAACCTCAACATTTGTCTAAAAAAACAAATTTTCCTCAAATTTCGGTGACAGAAAGTTCTGGAATCTGAGAGGAGCCACAAATTTCCGTCCCCCCAGCGTTCCCCCAAGTCTCCAGCTAAAAATGATACCTCACATGTGTGGGTAGGCATAGTGCCTGCGACAGGAAATGCCCCAAAACACACCGTGAACACATCCCATTTTTTGACAGAAAATAGAGGTGTTTTTTGCAAAGTGCCTACCGGTAGATTTTGGCCTCTAGCTCAGCCAGCACCTAGGGAAACCTACCAAACCTGTGCATTTGTAAAAACTAGAGACCTAGGGGAATCCACGATGAGGTGACTTTTGGGGCTCTGACCGGGTTCTGTTACCCAGAATCCTTTGCAAACCTAAAAATTGGGCTAAAAAAACACATTTTCCTCACATTTCGGTGACAGAAAGTTCTGCAATCTGGCAGGAGCCACAAATTTCCTTCCACACAGCGTTCCCCCCCAGTCTCCCGATAAAAATGATGCCTCACTTGTGTGGGTAGGCCTAGTGCCTGCGACAGGAAATGCCCCAAAACACAATGTGGACACATCCCATTTTTTCACAGAAAACAGAGGTGTTTTTTGCAAAGTGCCTACCTGTAGATTTTGGCCTCTAGCTCAGCCGTCACCTAGGGAAACCTACCAAACCTGTGCATTTTTAAAAAGCTAGAGACCTAGGGAAATCCAAGATGGGGTGACTTTGGGGTCTCTGACCAGGTTCTGTTACCCAGAATCCTTTGCAAACCTCCCAATTTGGATAAAAAAACACATTTTCCTCACATTTTGGTGACAGAAAGTTCTGGAATCTGAGAGGAGCCACAAATTTCCTTCCACCCAGCGTTCCCCCAAGTCTCCAGATAAAAATGATACCTCACTTGTGTGGGTAGGCCTAGCGCCTGCGACAGGAAATGCCCCAAAACACAATGTGGACACATCCCATTTTTTCACAGAAAACATAAGTGTTTTTTGCAAAGTGCCTACCTGTAGATTTTGGCCTCTAGCACAGCCGGCACCTAGGGAAACCTACCACACCTGTGCATTTTTTAAAACTAGAGACCTAGGGGAATCCAAAATGGAGTGACTTGTGGGGCTCTGCCCAGGTTCTGTTACCCAGAATCCTTTGCAAACCTCAACATTTGTCTAAAAAAACACATTTTCCTCACATTTCGGTGACAGAAAGTTGTGGAATCTGAGATGAGCCACAAATTTCCTTCCACCCAGCGTTCCCCCAAGTCTCCCGATAAAAATAATACCTCACTTGTGTGGGTAGGCCTAGCGCCTGCGAAAGGAAATGCCCCAAAACACAACGTGGACACAACCCATTTTTTCACAGAAAACAGAGGTGTTTTTTGGCAAAGTGCATACCTGTGGATTTTGGCCTCTAGCTCAGCGGGCACCTAAGGAAACCTACCAAACCTGTGCATTTTTTAAAACTAGAGACCTAGGGGAATCCACGATGGGGTGACCTTTGGGGCTCTGACCGGGTTCTGTTACCCAGAATCCTTTGTTAACCTCAAAATTTGGCTAAAAAGCACATTTTCCTCACATTTCGATGACAGAAAGTTCTGCAATCTGAGAGGAGCCACAAATTTCCTTCCACCCAGCGTTCCCCCCAAGTCTCCCGATAAAAATTATGCCTCACTTGTGTGGGTAGGCCTAGTGCCTGCAACAGGAAATGCGCCAAAACACAATGTGGGCACATCCCATTTTTTCACAGAAAACATAGGTGTTTTTTGTAAAGTGCCTACCTGTAGATTTTGGCCTCTAGCTCAGCGGGCACCTAGGGAAACCTACCAAACCTGTGCATTTTTTAAAACTAGAGACCTAGGGAAATTCAAGATGGGGTGACTTTGGGGCTCTGACCGGATTCTGTTACCCAGAATCCTATGCAAACCTCAACATTTGTCTAAATAAACACATTTTCCTCACATTTCGGTGATAGAAAGTCCTGGAATCTGAGAGGAGCCACAAATTTCCTTCCACCCAGCGTTCCCCCAAGTCTCCCGATAAAAGTGATACCTCACTTGTGTGGGTAGGACTAGTGCCTGCTACAGGAGATGCCCCAAAACACAACGTGGACACATCACAGTTTTTTGACAGAAAACAAAGGTGTTTTTTGCATAGTGCGTACCTGTAGATTTTGGCCTCTAGCTCAGCCGTCACCTAGGGAAACCTACCAAACCTGTGCATTTTTTTAAACTAGAGACCTAGGGAAATCCAAGATGGGGTGACTTGTGGGGCTCTGCCCGGGTTCTGTTGCCAAGAATCCTTTGCAAACCTCAACATTTGTCTAAAAAAACACATTTTCCTCACATTTCGGTGACAGAAAGTTCTGGAATCTGAGAGGAGCCACAAATTTCCGTCCACCCAGCGTTCCCCCAAGTCTCCAGCTAAAAATGATACCTCACTTGTGTGGGTAGGCCTAGCGGCTGTGACAGGAAATGCCCCAAAACACAACGTGGACACATCCCATTTTTTCACAGAAAACAGAGGTGTTTTTTGCAAAGTGCCTACCGGTAGATTTTGGCCTCTAGCTCAGCCAGCACCTAGGGAAACCTACCAAACCTGTGCATTTGTAAAAACTAGAGACCTAGGGGAATCCACGATGAGGTGACTTTTGGGGCTCTGACCGGGTTCTGTTACCCAGAATCCTTTGCAAACCTAAAAATTGGGCTAAAAAAAACACATTTTCCTCACATTTCGGTGACAGAAAGTTCTGCAATCTGGCAGGAGCCACAAATTTCCTTCCACACAGCGTTCCCCCCCAGTCTCCCGATAAAAATGATGCCTCACTTGTGTGGGTAGGCCTAGTGCCTGCGACAGGAAATGCCCCAAAACACAATGTGGACACATCCCATTTTTTCACAGAAAACAGAGGTGTTTTTTGCAAAGTGCCTACCTGTAGATTTTGTCCTCTAGCTCAGCCGTCACCTAGGGAAACCTACCAAACCTGTGCATTTTTAAAAAGCTAGAGACCTAGGGAAATCCAAGATGGGGTGACTTTGGGGTCTCTGACCAGGTTCTGTTACCCAGAATCCTTTGCAAACTTCAAAATGTGTCTAAATAAACACATTTTCCTCACATTTTGGTGATAGAAAGTCCTGGAATCTGAGAGGAGCCACAAATTTCCTTCCACCCAGCGTTCCCCCAAGTCTCCCGATAAAAGTGATACCTCACTTGTGTGGGTAGGCCTAGCGCCTGGTACATGAAATGCCCCAAAACACAACGTGGACACATCACAGTTTTTTGACAGAAATAAAGGTGTTTTTTGCATAGTGCGTACCTGTAGATTTTGGCCTCTAGCTCAGCCGTCACCTAGGGAAACCTACCAAACCTGTGCATTTTTTTAAACTAGAGACCTAGGGAAATCCAAGATGGGGTGACTTGTGGGGCTCTGACCAGGTTCTGTTACCCAGAATCCTTTGCAAACCTCAACATTTGGCTAACAAAACACATTTTCCTCACATTTCGGTGACAGAAAGTTCTGGAATCTGAGAGGAGCCACAAATTTCCTTCCACCCAGCATTCCCCAAGTCTCCCGCTAAAAATGGTACCCCACTTGTGTGGGTGGGCCTAGCGCCCGCGACAGAAAATGCCCCAAAGCACAACGTGGACACATCCCATATTTTGACAGAAAACAAGGTGTTTTTTGCAAAGTGCCTACCTGTAGATTTTGGCCTGTAGCTCAGCCGGCACCAAGGGAAACCTACCAAACCTCTGCATTTTTACAAACTAGAGACCTAGGGGAATCCAAGATGGGGTGACTTGTGGGGCTCTGACCAGGTTCTGTTACCCAGAATCCTTTGCAAACCTCAACATTTGGCTAACAAAACACATTTTCCTCACATTTCGGTGACAGAAAGTTCTGGAATCTGAGAGGAGCCACAAATGTCCTTCCACCCAGCATTCCCCCAAGTCTCCCGCTAAAAATGGTACCCCACTTGTGTGGGTGGACCTAGAGCCCGCGCAGAAAATGCCCCAAAGCACAACGTGGACACATCCCATATTTTGACAAAAAACAGAGGTGTTTTTCGCAAAGTGCCTACCTGTAGATTTTGGCCTGTAGCTCAGCCGGCACCAAGGGAAACCTACCAAACCTCTGCATTTTTACAAACTAGAGACCTAGGGGAATCCAAGATGGGGTGACTTGTGGGGCTCTGACCAGGTTCTGTTACCCAGAATCCTTTGCAAACCTCAACATTTGGCTAACAAAACACATTTTCCTCACATTTCGGTGACAGAAAGTTCTGAAATCTGAGAGGAGCCACAAATTTCCTTCCACCCAGCTTTCCCCCAAGTCTCCTGATAAAAATGATACCTCGCTTGTGTGGGTAGGCCTAGTACCTGTGACAGGAAATGCCCAAAACACAACGTGGACACATCCCATTTTTTCACAGAAAACAGAGGTGTTTTTTGCAAAGTGCCTACCTGTAGATTTTGGCCTCTAGCTCAGCCAGCACCTAGGGAAACCTACCAAACCTGTGCATTTGTAAAAACTAGAGACCTAGGGAAATTCAAGATGGGGTGACTTTGGGGCTCTGACCAGGTTCTGTTACCCAGAATCCTTTGCAAACTTCAAAATTTGTCTAAATAAACACATTTTCCTCACATTTCGGTGATAGAAAGTCCTGGAATCTGAGAGGAGCCACAAATTTCCTTCCACCCAGCATTCCCCCAACTCTCCAGATAAAAATGATACCTGACTTGTGTGGGTAGGCCTAGCGCCTGCGACTGGAAATGCCCCAAAACACAACGTGGACACATCCCATTTTTTTACAGAAAACAGAGGTGTTTTTTGCAAAGCGCCTACCTGTAGATTTTGGCCTCTAGCTCAGCCGGCACCAAGGGAAACCTACCAAACCTCTGCATTTTTACAAACTAGAGACCTAGGGGAATCCAAGATGGGGTGACTTGTGGGGCTCTGCCCAGGTTCTGTTGCCCAGAATCCTTTGCAAACTTCAAAATTTGTCTAAATAAACACATTTTCCTCACATTTCGGTGATAGAAAGTCCTGGAATCTGAGAGGAGCCACAAATTTCCTTCCACCCAGCGTTCCCCCAAGTCTCCCGATAAAAGTGATACCTCACTTGTGTAGGTAGGCCTAGCGCCTGGTACATGAGATGCCCCAAAACACAACGTGGACACATCCAATTTTTTGACAGAAAACAAAGATGTTTTTTGCAAAGTGCCTACCTGTAGATTTTGGCCTCTAGCTCAGCCGTCACCTAGGCAAACCTACCAAACCTGTGCATTTTTAAAAACTAGAGACCTAGTTGAATCCAAGATGGGGTGACTTGTGGGGCTCTGACCAGGTTCTGTTACCCAGAATCCTTTGCAAACCTCAACATTTGGCTAACAAAACACATTTTCCTCACATTTCGGTTACAGAAAGTTCTGGAATCTGAGAGGAGCCACAAATTTCCTTCCACCCAGCATTCCCCCAAGTCTCCCGCTAAAAATGGTACCCCACTTGTGTGGGTGGACCTAGCGCCCGCGACAGAAAATGCCCCAAAGCACAACGTGGACACATCCCATATTTTGACAGAAAACAGAGGTGTTTTTTGCAAAGTGCCTACCTGTAGATTTTGGCCTGTAGCTCAGCCGGCACCAACGGAAACCTACCAAACCTCTGCATTTTTACAAACTAGAGACCTAGGGGAATCCAAGATGGGGTGACTTGTGGGGCTCTGCCCAGGTTTTGTTACCCAGAATCCTTTGCAAACCTCAACATTTGGCTAACAAAACACATTTTCCTCACATTTCGGTGACAGAAAGTTCTGGAATCTGAGAGGAGCCACAAATTTCCTTCCACCCAGCGTTCCCCCAAGTCTCCTGATAAAAATGATACCTCACTTGTGTGGGTAGGCCTAGCGCCTGTGACAGGAAATGCCCCAAAACACAACGTGGACACATCCCATTTTTTCACAGAAAACAGAGGTATTTTTTGCAAAGTGCCTACCTGTAGATTTTGGCCTCTAGCTCAGCCAGCACCTAGGGAAACCTACCAAACCTGTGCATTTGTAAAAACTAGAGACCTAGGGGAATCCACGATGGGGTGACTTTTGGGGCTCTGACCAGGTTCTGTTACCCAGAATCCTTTGCAGACCTCAAAATTTGGCTAAAAAAACACATTTTCCTCACATTTCGGTGACAGAAAGTTCTGCAATCTGAGAGGAGCCACAAATTTCCTTCCACCCAGCGTTCCCCCCAAGTCTCCCGATAAAAATTATGCCTCACTTGACTTGTGTGGGTAGGCCTAGTGCCTGCGACAGGAAATGCCCCAAAACACAATGTGGACACATCCCATTTTTTTACCGAAAACATAGGTGTTTTTTGCAAAGTGCCTACCTGTAGATTTTGGCCTCTATCTCAGCCGGCACCTAGGGAAACCTACCAAACCTGTGCATTTTTAAAAACTAGAGACCTAGGGAAATCCAAGATGGGGTGACTTGTGGGGCTCTGACCAGGTTCTGTTACCCAGAATCCTTTGCAAACCTCAACATTTGGCTAACAAAACACATTTTCCTCACATTTCGGTGACAGAAAGTTCTGGAATCTGAGAGGAGCCACCAATTTCCTTCCACCCAGCTTTCCCCCAAGTCTCCTGATAAAAATGATACCTCACTTGTGTGGGTAGGCCTAGCGCCTGTGACAGGAAATGCCCCAAAACACAAAGTGGACACATCCCATTTTTTCACAGAAAACAGAGGTGTTTTTTGCAAAGTGCCTACCTGTAGATTTTGGCCTCTAGCTCAGCCAGCACCTAGGGAAACCTACCAAACCTGTGTATTTGTAAAAACTAGAGACCTAGGGGAATCCACAATAGGGTGACTTTTGGGGCTCTGACAGGGTTCTGTTACCCAGAATCCTTTGCAAACCTCAAAATTTGGCTAAAAAAACAAATTTTCCTCACATTTCGGTGACAGAAAGTTCTGCAATCTGAGAGGAGCCACAAATTTCCTTCCACCCAGCGTTCCCCCCCAAGTCTCCCGATAAAAATGATGCCTCACTTGTGTGGGTAGGCCTAGTGCCTGCGACAGGAAATGCCCCAAAACACAATGTGGACACATCCCATTTTTTCACAGAAAACATAGGTGTTTTTTGAAAAGTGCCTACCTGTAGATTTTGGCCTCTAGCTCAGCCGGCACCTAGGGAAACCTACCAAACCTGTGCATTTCCAAAAACTAGAGACCTAGGGAAATCCAAGATGGGGTGACTTGTGGGGCTCTGCCCAGGTTCTGTTACCCAGAATACTTTGCAAACCTCAACATTTGTCTAAAAAAACACATTTTCCTCACATTTCGGTGACAGAAAGTTCTGGAATCTGAGAGGAGCCACAAATTTCCGTCCACCAAGCATTCCCCCAAGTCTCCAGCTAAAAATGATACCTCACTTGTGTGGGTAGGCCTAGCGGCTGTGACAGGAAATGCCCCAAAACACAACGTGGACACATCCCATTTTTTCACAGAAAACAGAGGTGTTTTTTGCAAAGTGCCTACCGGTAGATTTTGGCCTCTAGCTCAGCCAGCACCTAGGGAAACCTACCAAACTTGTGCATTTGTAAAAACTAGAGACCTAGGGGAATCCAAGATGGCGTGACTTTTGGGGCTCTGACCTGGTTCTGTTACCCAGAATCCTTTGCAAACCTCAAAAATTGGCTAAAAAAAACACATTTTCCTAACATTTCGGTGACAGAAAGTTCTGGAATCTGAGATGAGCCACAAATTTCCTTCCACCCAGCGTTCCCCCAAGTTTCCCGATAAAAATAATACCTCACTTGGATTTTATGACGGAACACCGAATTAAAAACAACTACTAACCTTAACAACGAGGTCAGAACACCGACCTCGTCCTTACTACTAATGATTTTACCACGAATGCCTTAACAACGATATTTCGTTGTAAAGGCATTCCTGATAAAATCATTAGCAATAGGCACCATTCACCCTACATCCAGCACCCCACCCCCCCAACCCCACCCTAAAACCTAAAACCCCCTGACCCCCACCCACTCCCCAAAACCAAAAACTCCCCACCCCCCCAACCCCACCCCAAAACCTAAAACCCCCTGACCCCCCACCCACTCCCCAAAACCAAAAACGCCCCACCCCCCCAACCCCACCCCAAAACCTAAAACCCCCTGACCCCCACCCCCTCCCCAAAACCAAAAATGCCCCACCCCCCCAACCCCACCCCAAAACCTAAAACCCCCTAAACCCCCACCCCCTCCCCAAAACCAAAAACGCCCCACCCCCAACCCCACCCCAAAACCTAAAACCTCCTAACCCCCACCCCCTCCCCAAAACCAAAAACGCCCCACCCCCCCAACCCCACCCCAAAACCTAAAACCCCCCTGACCCCCCTCCCCAAAACCAAAAACGCCCCACCCCCCCCAACCCCCCCCCCAAAACCTAAACCCACCACTTACCTTCGCCAACTCCCTTCTTTGTACCTTAACCACACATGTTCGTTGTTCAGAACATACGTAGTTAAGGCACAAAAATACGAAGTCGTGGTTAAAAAAAGCGTTGTTACGCTTTCGTTAACCACGACTTTTGTAATAAAAAAGTCGTAAAAAAGGATGTTTACCCCTCACTTGTGTGGGCAGGCCTAGCGCCTGCGACAGGAAATACCCCAAAACATAACGTGGACACATCTCATTTTTTCACAGAAAACAGAGGTGTTTTTTGGGAAAGTGACTACCCGTGGATTTTGGCCTCTAGCTCAGCCAGCACCTAGGGAAACCTACCAAACCTGTGCATTTTTTTTAAACTAGAGACCTAGGGAAATTCAAGATGGGGTGACTTTTGGGGCTCTGACCAGGTTCTGTTACCCAAAATCCTTTGCAAACCTCAAAATTTGTCTAAATAAACACATTTTCCTCACATTTCGGTGATAGAAAGTCCTGGAATCTGAGAGGAGCCACAAATTTCCTTCCACCCAGCGTTCCCCCAAGTCTCCCCATAAAAGTGATACCTCACTTGTGTGGGCTCGCATAGCGCCTGCGACAGCAAATGCCCCAAAACACAACGTGGACACATCCCATTTTTTCACAGAAAACAGAGGTGTTTTTTGCAAAGTGCCTACCTGTAGATTTTGGCCTCCACCTCAGCCGGCACCTAGGGAAACCTACAAAACCTGTGCATTTTTTAAAACTAGAGACCTAGGGGAATCCAGGATGGGGTGACTTGTGGGGCTCTGACCAGGTTCTGTTACCCAGAATCCTTTGCAAACCTCAACATTTGGCTAAAAAAACACATTTTCCTCACATTTTGGTGACAGAAAGTTCTGGAATCTGCGAGGACCCACAACTTTCCTTCCACCCAGCGTTCCCCCAAGTCTCCCGATAAAAATGATACCTCAGTTGTGTGGGTAGACCTAACGCCCACGACAGGAAATGCCCCAAAACACAATGTGGACACATCCCATTTTTTGATAGAAAACAGAGGTATTTTTTGCAAAGTGCCTACCGGTAGATTTTGGCCTCCAGCTCATCCGGCACATAGGGAAACCTACCAAACCTGTGCAGTTTTGAAAACTAGAGACCTAAGGGAATTCAAGATGGGGTGACTTGTGGGGCTCTGACCAGCTTCTGTTACATATAATCCTTTGCAAACCTCAAAATTTGTCTAAAAAATACATTTTCCTCACATTTCGGTGACAGAAAGTTCTGGAATCTGAGAGGAGCAACAAATTTCCTTCCACCCAGCGTTCCCCCAAGTCTCCCGATAAAAATGATACCTCACTTGTGTGGGTAGGCCTAGCGCCTGCGACAGGAAATGCCCCAAAACACAACGTGGACACATCCCATTTTTTCACAGAAAACAGAGGTGTTTTTTGCAAAGTGCCTACCTGTAGATTTTGTCCTCTAGCTCAGCCGGCACCTAGGGAAACCTACCAAACCTGTGCATTTTTAAAAACTAGAGACCTAGGGGAATCCAAGATGGGGTGACTTGTGGGGCTCTCACCAGGTCCTGTTACCCAGAATCCTTTGCAAACCTCAAAATTTGGCTAAAAAAAACATTTTCCTCACATTTCAGTGATAGAAAGTTCTGGAATCTGAGAGGAGCGACAAATTTCCTTCCACCCAGCATTCCTCCAAGTCTCCCGCTAAAAATGATACCTCACTTGTGTGGGTGGAGCTAGCGCCCGCGACGGGAAATGACCCAAAGCACAACGTGGACACATCCCATTTTTTTACAGAAAACAGAGGTGTTTTTTGCAAAGTGCCTACCTGTAGATTTTGGCCTGTAGCTCAGCCGGCACCTAGGGAAACCTACCAAACCTGTGCATTTTTAAAAACTAGAGACCTAGGGGAATCCAAGACGGGGTGACTTGTGGGGCTCTGACCAGGTTCTGTTACCCAGAATCCTTTGCAAACCTTAACATTTGTCTAAAAAAACACATTTTCCTCACCTTTCGGTGACAGAAAGTTCTGGAATCTGAGAGGAGCCACAAATTTCCTTCCACCCAGCGTTCGCCCAAGTCTTCCGATAAAAGTGATACCTCACTTGTGTGGGTAGGCCTAGCGCCTGCGACAGGAAATGCCCCAAAACACAACGTGGACACATCCCATTTTTTCACAGAACACAGTGATTTTTTTGCAAAGTGCCTACCTGTAGATTTTGGCCTCTAGCTCAGCCGGCACCTAGGGAAACCTACCAAACCTGTGCATTTTTAAAAATTAGAGACCTAGGGGAATCCAAGACGGGGTGACTTGTGGGGCTCTGACCAGGTTCTGTTACCCAGAATCCTTTGCAAACCTCAACATTTGTCTAAAAAAACACATTTTCCTCACCTTTCGGTGACAGAAAGTTCTGGAATCTGAGAGGAGCCACAAATTTCCTTCCACCCAGCGTTCGCCCAAGTCTTCCGATAAAAATGATACCTCAATTGTGTGGGTAGACCTAACGCCCACGACAGGAAATGCCCCAAAACACAACGTGGACACATCCCATTTTTTGACAGAAAACAGAGGTGTTTTTTGCAAAGTGCCTACCTGTAGATTTTGGCCTCTAGCTCAGCCGGCACCTAGGGAAACTACCAAACCTGTGCATTTTTAAAAACTAGAGACCTAGGGGAATCCAAGATGGGGTGACTTGTGGGGTCTGACCAGGTTCTGTTACCCAGAATCCTTTGCAAACCTCAAAATGTGGCTAAAATAACACATTTTCCTCACATTTCGGTGGCAGAAAGTTCTGGAATCTGAGAGGAACCACATATTTCCTCCCCCCCAGCGTTCTCCCAAGTCTCCCGATAAAAATGATACCTCACTTGTGTGGGTAGACCTAGCGCCCGCGACAGGAAATGCCCCAAAACACAACGTGGACACATCCCATTTTTTTGACAGAAAACATAGGTGTTTTTTGCAAAGTGCCTACCTGTAGATTTTGGCCTCTAGCTCAGCCGGCACCTAGGGAAACCTACCAAACCTGTGCATTTTTAAAAACTAGAGACCTAGGGGAATCCAAGATGGGGTGACTTGTGGGGCTCTAACCAGGTTCTGTTACCCAGAATCCTTTGCAGACCTCAAAATGTGGCTAAAAAAACACATTTTCCTCACATTTCGGTGACAGAAAGTTCTGGAATCTGAGAGGAGCCACAAATTTCCTTCCACCCAGCGTTCCCCCAAGTCTCCCGATAAAAATGATACCTCACTTGTGTGGGTAGGCCTAGCGCCCGCGACAGGAAGTGCCCCAAAACACAAGTGGACACATCCCATTATTTCACAGAAAACAAAGGTGTTTTTTGCAAAGTGCCTACCTGTAGATTTTGACCTTTAGCTCAGCTGGCACCTAGGGAAACCTACCACACCTGTGCATTTTTGAAAACTAGAGACCTAGGGGAATCCAAGATGGGGTGACTTGTGGGGCTCTGACCAGGTTCTGTTACCCAGAATCCTTTGCAAACCTCAAAATGTATCTAAAAAACAAATTTTCCTCATATTTCGGTGACAGAAAGTTCTGGAATCTGAGAGGAGCCACAAATTTCCTTACACCCAGCGTTCCCCCAAGTCTCCGAATAAAAATGATACCTCACTTGTGTGGGTGGGCCAGGTGCCTGCAACAGAATAAGGCCAAAAACTTGTAGAGATAGAGGGGATAGCACAGCGAGTTGATAAGGACATATTCTTCTTTTATACATCTTTAGGCTGACTCTGCTTTGGGGACCCACACAAGTGAGGTGTCATTTTACTTGGGAGACTGAGGGGAATGCTGGGGAGTTGGAATTTTGTGCTGGAGCGTTGATCGTACAAATGAAAGTCAGGAAAATATGCTTTTTTAAGCAAATTTTGAGGTTTGCAGAGGAGTCTGGCTAAGAAAATTTTGGGGGATCCACGCAAACCACACCTCCCTGGACTCCTTGGAGTGTCTAGTTTTAAAAAATGTCTGGGTTTGGTAGGTTTCCCTAAATGAAGGCCGCACCCAGGATCAAAAACATAGATGCCCCCTCTCCCCAAACACAGGTAGTTTTGTAATATATCATTTTGATGTGTCCACATACGTCTGTGATGTGCCAAACACTAAAATTGTGAAAAGAAACGCACTTAGGTTATGTGAAAAAGACCCCTCACCCACCAACCAAGTTGGTGGCATGCTTCATCATCGGGGTCCCACCCAAGACACCTAGCGTGTCACAGGTGTGCTGCGACGCCTGATTACAGCAGAGCAGGTTTTGTCATTTTTACCACACATACTGGTTGGATTTGACACGAGGGTTCAGTGGATCAAATTTTATTACCAAGAGATTTCACAAAAATGAAATGCACTGTTAATAACTGAAAGGCCAAAAAACTGAACAAATGAGTCACAGATCGTGAGCTGTAAAGCCACGGCAAGGCACCAACCGCTTTACAGTCCATTCACACACCTTTCATACATGACACGCACAACACCATTCACGTCGCCAGCCACGGGCCCAGCACATTACAACACTCGCATCGACAGACAGCGCAACTCAAGGGCCCATCACTTACATACGCCCACATGCCTGATACAACAATCACACCAGCTGATGGGAGTGTGTGGACTGGTGTTTGGCTGGCAGTGTGTTGCAGTAGCCAACAGCAAGTCAATATGTACATTATATACACCCTCAGCCAAGCCCCACTCCACACACAATGGCATCACTTTTTTTTTAAACAAAGAAACCCCTAACTAATTAGAAATAATTACAAAACTACAAACACAAAAGCTCTAAGTACATGACAGAAATGTTAACCATGAAACTGAACACATGTAAAGACAAAACAGACATGAGTTTACACTCATGGTTGTTCCCAGTAATTCTTCTGGGTGTGGTAATTCTTAAAACAACCACCCACACACAGCCCAGGCTTTGAAGGACGATCTGGGCAGTACCTCTTCGAAAACACACTTTACATTTCTTAGCTGGAAAGTCTTTTTTGGGTGTGGGAGGAATGTGCTCAGCAAAGTGGCGATCTTTTAATCTAGCCACATCCTCCACCACTGCTTCTCTAGGAACTCTGGCCTGTTCCACCACAATAAGGCTCTCTATCACTGACTCCTGAAATTTCACAAATGTCAGCTTTGACTCTGGAGACCTATCCTTAAACACAATAAAAGCATTAAAAGTTGCTAAGTGGAAGAGGTGAATTGCTAACTTCTTATACCAAACGTAAGACTTACGAATAGCAGTATAAGGTTCCAACCTCTGGTCAACTCCATCTACACCTCCCATGTGCTTATTATAATCTAAAATGCACACAGGTTTGCACACTTCAGCAACCTGGCCCCAAACAGTCACGGGGAAGTACTCTCATCATAGATGGTACTTAGCATGTAGACATCCCTCCTGTCTGAAAACCTCAAAGCTAGCAGCTCATCATTGCGCAGGGCACTGCACTGTCCCCTCTCAAGGTTTTTACAGACAAGCTCCCTTGGATAGCCTTTCCGGTTACAACGAATTGTGCCACAAGCAACAGTGTCCACTCTAAACAATTCCTTGAACAACTGCACTCCAGTGTAAACGTTATCTACATACAAATGGTGACATTTGTTGAACAGTCGTCTACCAAGTTCCCACACAATTTTCTCAGTAACTCCAAAAGTGGGAGGACAACCAGGGGGGTCAATACTGGAATCCCTACCAGTGTAGACACGGAAATTATACACATATCCTGTACTACGTTCAGACAGCATATACAATTTAATTCCACATCGTGCCCTCTTGCTAGGAATGTACTGCCTAAAAACCAAACGACCCTTGAAGAGGACCAAAGACTCGTCCACAGCTATTTCTTTGCCTGGAACATAGACCTCTGAAAACCGATCTACAAAATGATCAAGGACAGGCCTAGTCTTAAAAAGACGGTCAGAATCAGGGTGATCTCGTGGCAAGGCTAATGCATTGTCAATAAAATGCAGCATCCTAAGAAGAAGCAAATACCGATTACGACTCATTGTTGCAGGAAATATAGCTGTTGCTATCAAGGGACTAGTAGACCAATAAGAAGCCAGTGACGGCTTCCTTATCAACCCCATCAAAAGAGTCAAACCTAAAAACCTTTTTATCTCCTCCAAATTTGTGGGAATCCACTGGGCAGCTCTAGAGTGCGGCAGAAGGCTAGCAGCGTTGTCCCTCAAATATTGCTCATCATACAAATTAGTCTGCTCAACAATCTCTTCCAAAAACACATCATCCACAAATAAATCAAAGAAATTGGCAGGCAAAAACTTCTCAGTATTGACTCTACACCCCGGGAGACCAGTAAAGGCAGGCAACTCTGGCTGCTCCATGTTTGGGGCAACCCAGAGTTCAGGTCTTCTAACAGGAAACCTTTCAGCCCCAGGTTGCTGCACTAATGGCACATCAGTGTCCTCCTCAGAAACATGCCCTTCATCTGCACTGAGTGTGGCTTCCTCATCAGAAGATTCGTCTCCGACAGAAACTTCACTGCCAGAATCCCTCACTTCCTCCTCTGCCTCAGATGCAGAGTCCATCTCATAATCATGATCAGACAATGACTCAAAAAGCATACCAACCACCTGCTGAGCGGTCATCCTGCAGCTAGCCATGATCTTTCCTACGAAAATTAATTGGACAAATGCACCACCAACAACCAGCACTGTGTAAGATAAGTAATAAAGTGTAGCTTTATTAGTAAGAGTTATAAACTCAAAAACTATACCGCTCACTTGCCTGAAAAAGCTTGAATCACCAGCAACTACTCTGCACAGACACAGCAATCACCAATGATATCCCACTATAAAGAAAGAAAGAAAAGCAAATTAGAAATAAGACAACACAAATATCATTGTGCACAAATCTAAGGACAATTTCACACAAACCTGCATTTAGTACACCACCTACAAACATGCCATTCATGCATGACAACAATACTCCTTTGGAGAAAATAGTTTTTACTTACCTAAAACATGCAACTATGCAAACCGCAGGTCAACCACCGTCAAAACCACAAGGAGCCACAGCAAAGAAAGCAAAAGCTTTGAACTAGAACAAAAAGGAGTAAAAAATTATCACAAATGCAATACTTTGTCAGTTGACAAACATCCCGCCATCAAGCATTCAGAAATTGGTGCCTAAGTGGATTCTGCCATGGGGCAGATGGGCCTACTAAAAAATAGGCCTATCTGCCCCAGGAAGGGCAGAAAATACCTTTAGTAGTGTGTCCCCAGGGGGAGCGACCCTTGCCCAAGGGCCCACCCCCAAACAAAAAACAAACCACACACACACACTATCCCTGGTGCCTATGTGGCTTCTGCCCCCCTTGGGGGCAGATGGGCCTAAAAACAATAGGCCCATCTGCCCCCAAGGGGGGCAGAAATGGGCAACAGTTCAATGCCCCCCTTTAGGGTGCACCCCTTGCCCAAGGGGATGCCCCCCACATAAATAAACAGATAAAAAAAAATCCCTGGCGTTCTAGTGGTTTCTGCCCCCCTTGGGGGCAGATCAGCCTAAAAATAATAGGCTGATCTGTCCCCAAGGGGTGGCAGAAATGGCCTTGGTACACCTGCCCCCAAAGGGGGGGTGACCCTTGTCAAGGGGCCGCACCCCCCTCCACTAACACACACACACTATCCCTGGTGTCTAAGTGGCTTCTGCCCCCCTTGGGGGCAGATGGGCCTAAAAATAATAGGCCGATCTGCCCCCAAGAGGGGCAGAAATGTCCACAAGAAACATGCCCCCAAATGGGAGCGACCCTTGCCCAAGGGGCCGCTCCCCAACGCAAAACATTTCACAGTAAATAAAAAAGAAAAATCCATGGCGTCTAGTGGATACTGCCCCCCTTGGGGGCAGATGAGCCTAAAAATAATAGACTGATCTGTCCCCAAGGGGGGCAGAAATGGCCTTGGTACATGTGCCACCAAAGGGGGGCGACCCTTGCCCAAGGGGTTGCTCCCCCACTAACACACACACACACTATCCCTGGTGTCTAAGTGGCTTGTGCCCCCCTTGGGGGCAGATCAGCCTAAAAATAATAGGCCGATCTGCCCCCAAGGGGGGCAGAAATGTCCACAAGAAACATGCCCCCAAATGGGAGCGACCCTTGCCCAAGGGACCGCTCCCCAACGCAAAACATTTCACAGTAAATTAAAAAAATAAATCCCTGGTGTCTAGTGGATGTTGCCCCCCTTGGGGGCAGATCGGCCTAAAATTAATAGGCCGATCTGCCCCCAAGGGGGGCAGTAATGGCCACAATAAACATGCCCCCAAAAGGGAGCGACCCTTGCCCAAGGGGCCACTCCCCAATGCTAAAAATGTAAAACATAAACAAAAAAAATTATCCCTGGCATCTAGTGGCATCTGATCGGCCTAAAAATATTAGGCCGATCTGCCCCCAAGGGGGCAGAAATGGCCGTTCAAACATGCCCCCAAATGGGAGCGACCCTTGCTCAAGGGGACGCTCCCCAACGATTAAACATTTCACAGCATAAAAAAAAAAAAACTGGCGTCTAGTGGGCATTCCTGCTGCCCGATCGCAATGCGATCTGGCAGCAGGAACGCTCAAAGAGACACCAAGGGAAAGGAAAAGCCTTTCTTTTCCCCCGGTGCCTCTTTGTCCCAAACCCCCCACCTGCCGGAAGAGAAACTTACCTGTTTCTCTCCTCGCTGCACTGGAAGCAAATGGCTTCCAGTGCGGCTGACAGTGGGTAATGATGTTAGCGCGCGATCGCGCGCTGACGTCATTATGGGGGGGTGGGGGTGGAAGGGGAAGGTCTTCCCCTTCCATCCCCACCTTGGGGGTGTGGGGGGAACCCCACGGAGGGAGCACTAGCGCTCCCTCAGGGCTCCGTGCCGAGGACGTAATGGTTACGTCCTCTGCACAGGAGCACTGTGCCGCGGGACGTAACCATTACGTCCGCGGCACAGAAGGGGATAAGTAGGTTTCCGTACTTACAAACAAGTAGTCCATTGCCATATCGTCCATCCTGGAAGTGTTGATTGATGGTAGAGTGACGAAAGATGAAGGAGTCATGTACACTCTCAGGATACTTTGCCACGATGTTGGTGATCAATCCTTGGAGATCGACAATGGCCTGCACATTCTGGAATGTGTGTGCTTCCTGTTGCGGTAGAAGTGTTCAGTTGCAGCAGGTGGCACAAGGCGTACATGTGTGCAGTCGATGGCACCATGGACGTGTGGGCAGCCACTAATGAGGTAAAACCCCTGTTTTGTCTCCAGCTGCTTCTGCAGTGTGTTTGGGAAGCAGATGTGGCGGGGTGTGAGTCCAATGATGGCATCCAGTACTTTGGGCAAGAAGGCAGAAAATGATGGCTGTGATATTCTGGCAACCAGGGCGCCAGTGCTTTGAAAGGAGCCACTTGCCAACATGTGAAGTACAACTAGCAGCTTGGTTTCTGTTGGGATGGTGTGGGGTGTCAGCAAGGTGGGTGCCAACTGTGGCTCTATGTTGCGCAGCAGCTGCTGAATGGCCTGCCAGTTCAACCTGTACCTCTGGATGATGTCATGTTCCCTGAGGCCATGAAGGGTTGTTCTAGTGCAGAATATTCTCTCCTGCCTTCTGCGCTGCCTTTGGGATCCCTGCTGGTGTGGTGGTAGCTGCTGTTGTTGTTGCTGGGCTCTGTGTCTACGTGCATGCAGGATGAGTAGCACCTCCATGTCTCCCTTTGGCTGCACTGCTGTTGCTTCTGTGTGTTCTGATTAAATACAGGTGTGTTTGCCCCATTTTAATGCCTGCCCTGACCCAGGCATTAATTTTTGACGCAAATCAGGCTGTGTGTCATTTTCCAACTCCGCCTCCCGGCCGTGCAACATGTTTGCCCAGAAGCATAAATACGATGCACGGACGTTTAAGTCATTTTTTGGACAGGAACGCCTACCTTGCATATGATTAACGCAAGGCGGTTTCCCGCATCCAAAAAATGACGCACACAGTGGGATTTTGACGTACGCGGGTTCGGCCGTCAAAGTTTAAATATGGGGCAAGTTTTACGCCAAATGTGCGTCAAACTTTCTGACGCACATTCGGCGCAGACGGAGTATAAATATGCCCCTTAGTATGTACCCGTGCCTAACTCATGGTGGGTTCACCAACAAGTGCCTAGGATGTAGTATCCAACATTCCAGGACATGTGATAGCCAAGTTTTGGACCATTGACATGAACAACCATCTGCTATCTAGCCAGTGCATGCTTTGTCATTTGTGGTGTTTATGTTACCCAAAAACTATAAAGTGCACACAGCAGTTGTTGCTGCATGTATGACTAACACATGTCCTCTCTCATTTCCACACTGACTTGCATCTGAGGGTTGGACACATTGACTCCACATGCATACAAGCATATTTGCTATAATGCATCTTGTGATGGTCACACAGTGGGTAACAACAATAGTAGTAGCCAAATCACACACATTGACCCATAGAAATTGAGTAATTGTACTTATGTGCGTCACCTTGCTATCCTCTCCTGACGCCAAACATACCCAATTTGGCCATCTATTGCGTCAGTCAAGAGTGAAAATCCTGTACATCAAGTAGCGGATCATGGTCCGTAGTAGTATGATGTGTCACATGTGCCCATACACCGTCATGCCCAAAGTGGGTGCAATCAGCCTATCTCAGTATTGTCACAACTGTAATGTACCATTAAAATGGTAAAATGACCCAAACCCAGTTAATGCCAGAAATGTTGCCGCATACGTGTATAAAAATGACGCACAGGTGTCTAAAAATGACGCTTATGCTCGAAATATGACGCACAATGCCCTGAAACATCCATTGGCCCTGAGCGGTATTTCCCACACTGTACCCCTGGAAATTGGTTAAGTTTGAAACTATTTTGAACCATATGGATGCAGGGTTGAATCTACTCCTGTGCATCAATAAAAAATGATGCGCAGACTGTAAGCGTCATAATATTTTGACGCATGACAATAAAAACACACCGCATTTTAGGCAGGAAGTGATGTAATAGGATATCCTGTTTACAGAATTGGTACAGTGGGTGTGCTTTCACTTTCACTTTGCCGTCTGTGATATTTCCTGACTCTGTGGCTGTGTCTCGAATTGTCTCTGTGCATTTAGTGATTTTGTCTCCAGTGTGGGCTTTAAATTGTCTTTTTGTGTATAATAACTGTCTATGGTATCCTGTCTGATTGTTTTTGTGGTCATTTGTGTTGTCAACATTTGTCTTTGTTGTGAGTCTGTTGTGGGTAGTGGTAGTTTGGGTATAGTTGGGCTGTGCTTGTAGTTTTTTTGCATTTTTCCTGTCCTACTTTCCCCCTATTCTCGTTTGTTCCCCTTTATCCCCTCTTTCTTTTTTGTACCATTATGTTGGGTAGGCCTCGTCTTGGCAGGATGGGAGAGGAGGAGCTGGGTGGGTTAATTTGGCTGGTGTGCCATTTCCTACCCCTGATGATTGAGGCAGGTGGTCGTGTGATCCAAGGGTATCACACAGAGGCACGGAGGCTCCGGTGGGCAAAGGTGTTGCATCATCTGCAAAGGATATACAACACACCACGAAATGACCACCAGCTGAAGCACCGCTGGGCTGACCTTGTATCCAGGGAGCAAAATCTGCTGGACCACCTGGGGATTGTGATTGGTGGCCCTGTTGGTGAGTACAAATCAGGTTAACGTGCACGTTTAAATGCTCTGTGGTGACAGTAGCTGATTTTTACAATATCTGGCGGCAATGTTCTTTAGCATTTGGAATGCTAGTGAAACATACAGGGCCATATTTCTACTTTGTTAGCACCGCAATTGCGACCTGTTTGGAAGCAAGAGCGCTGCAAACGTACAAAATACATTTGTATTTAGTAAGTTTGCGTCGCCTTTGTGTCAAGCAGCAACACAAATCTGGTGCAAAATATGTATAGATATAGGCCACAGTTGCCTGTGAGGTATAGAAATGTCTGACACATTACCGTCATTTGTCGATGCAACAGCTAGACTAACTTTATAAACACAATAGGAGTCTGAAAATTAGTGCAGGCTTCATGTCAATTGATGATGGCAATGTGGCGCAAACATGTGTTTCATGTGTGTTCAGTGAGTGTGTCAGGAAACTGATCATGGAAATCCCGAAAATAATTGGAATGATTGTGTCCCTCCATTCTTTTCGGATACATGTCTGATCTGGATTTGGACACATACATAACAAGTTCTAGCTGTGCTCAGCTAACATCTTAGACTGAGATTTGGAGTTTGTAGTGCCACATTTAAATTAGGGATGGCAGGCAAAAGGTATGCACATGGGTTCATATGGGTTCATGGGTGCACAATGGTTGGTGCAACTCACCATAGCTGTGCCATATCAAATGAAGACAATGATACAAATTAAGGGCTAACAACTGTCCCTGGCCCTCTGTACATTGTAGCTGTGTGTCTGAAATTGGTCATTGTCACAATGGCTGGTTGACTGGTAATGCAGTCCTCACAGAAAGTGGCATGGGATGTCTCTCATGGATACATATGATGAGAGGAATACACTCCATGATTTTGTCTGCTCACTAATGAAGGAGCATGTTTGCCACCACATAATAGTTAGGGCCACTGGATGTGTGCAGATATGTGCGTATCACTCAATGGAGTACATGGGTCTGTACATGTTTGCAGTGGTATGTAGGATGCAGTATCATCATGTTTGAGAGGCTTTACTTTCTGATTTAATCTTACACATAGTATTTGTCTTTGGAATTGTTGTACAGTGCACAGGCATTGAGCACATTTCTCCCTTCCATGCCTTACAGGTGGACCGGCACCCTACACTATTGGCGAGGTGGCTCGATTTGAGGACCCAGACATCTCCAGTAAGTGTTGATATTTCTGTTATGTGTTGTGTTTGCTGGTGATGTGTGATGGACTCCTGTGTTTTGGACACATAGCAAGGTGTGATGCGCTGGTCAATCATTTGTTTTGTTCCATGAGTGGAATTTCATTTTATCACCATCTTTGAGTTGCCCATTCCTTATCGTATTGTCATATTTTGATATTCTAGGTCAGTCCTGTAGGCACGGCAATGTGAATAGGGATGAGTCATGTGGATAAAACTTAATTCAGAAAAAATAGCAGTGGACCATATTAGTGAATTAGTCAGCCAGTCAGACCTGGATTCTCCCAGAATAGGGATGCCAAAGTCTTACCCATAGACTTCTGCTTCCCTATTCACTAATGAACATGTTGGACTGAATGTTAAACTTCATAGCAGCATGTAGCTCCACATGTAGTGCTACAAGAATGTGGCACTTGAGTACAATGGCCTAGGTGTGCATGCAACTCATGGCCAGAGGTGTTCTTGCATCTATCTGTTTGTTGTAAATCATGGCTTACTGGTAGTAAATGATGTGGACAAAGGTCTGCATTTCCAAAGATAAGTGGTGATGGCATTGTCCAAGGGTTGGCTGTCTCCTATTTGGAGTTCCTCCTTACCTGTGGTGTGTGTGCTGGGCTAAACCCATGTCCAGCTTTCCAAAGCTTCCTGGTTGTCCTTGTTGTTAGAAATTATTAGTTGATTGTCCACCACCCCCCCCCCCTCAGACACAGGTGTAGGGTTGTGAATAGTGTACCTAGGACTGATGATACAAGTTTGGTACACAGACATGTAAATCAGTAATTCACTTGCTTAAATCTAGTATACCCACTCATGATTAGCACATGCTTTCCATACTGGCAAGTCCATTTACAACTCGCAGATCTTGTGGCCCTAGATTGCCATACAGTACAAAGACATTTGTTGCCCTGGCAGTGGTGGAGAATATGCAGCATGATTTTTAGCTGACAACTGGCAGAACTATGATGCCAAAATCATCCCAGTTGTCAGCCATCTTGTAGGGTTTGGATGTGCTATGTGTGATAGGACCTTTGTAGGCTGGCTTGCCATGTACTTCCTCAGGGACAATCAATGATCTGTATGATGATATCGGCTGTTACAAGTACATTAGATGTATTGTCTGATTTACTTCTTGTGCCATTTCACACAATGCAGTACCTAATGTTTGATTTTCTATTTGTCTTAACAGCTGCAAATGTGACTCCCATCCAGGTTCAGGAGTTTCAACTCCGGGCAATGCGATACCGCCACATACTTGATGTAGTCTGGGTATCGCAACATGGCCAGAAGATATCGCCATGAACGAGCCTCCGGAGCTTGGAGGGCATTTGCACAAGGGGGCCCTTCTGTGTCTACCGCAGCCACCACCAGCAGCATCACCACTACCACCCAGGTGGCACCAACAGCAGCTGGGACTTTTGCGGGACCATCAACTGCAACAGCTCCAGGACCAGTCACAGCACCACCTGCACAGCAGCCTACAGCCATTGCAACAACACAGGCCCATACTTCCTCGGCTGGCACCCAGACTACCCCTGCTGCAGCCATTGACCCTGCTGCTTTTGCTGAGATGCAAAGGAACTTGGACCATGTCCTACGTAAGATGACCAGACTGCAGCAGGAGGTGGCACAGGTCAACCGGCAGGTGCGTTCCATAAAGAAGACCCTGAGGAGGGCCAGCCTGTAGGCATCTACAAGGACATGATTCCCTCCCCTCCCTCCTCTTTCCTGGTTCTTACACTTTGTGGGTTTAGGGGGCTTAGTTTTAGGTTAGTATAGGCTGTTAGTTTAGTTAGTGGTAGTGGGTGGGGGTTTCTGAATATTTCTACTGTGTATTATTAAGTGTGTGGGTGGGTGGGGGGCAATGTTGGTGTTTTTGTGTTTTTCAAAAAATACAAAAAAATACAAAAAAAATACAAAAGAATAAATTACCAAAAAATATATATTTGTTTTGTAAAGGATAGTATGTGTTTAGGTTAGTATCTGTTGTCCTCCATGTGTCCCGTCTTATAAGGGGGGTGGGGGGTTGATGTTTAGATCGTTTCCTTAAATGTGATAAGTAAGTTTAGCTTAGGTTAGTTAGGGACCGTTGTGGGTAATGTGTAGTTAGAGTGGATTAGGTTAGGTAAGGTATTTTCCCTGGTTTTAACTTCTGTTTTTACTGTTTAATAAATATCTAGGTAACCCTTTACAGTATGTGTCAAATGCTTGTAGATAAGGGCCTTGGCATGAGTGAACAGTGTCTCTTTTGTATTAGAATTGGTGTCCTATGCTGCAACCATACCCCAACTGAGCTGTTACATTGGCAGCTACCCCAAAGCTACTTAGCTAAGATTCGGCCATTCATTGCAACCACCAATCACGGTTACTATGGATCCTAAAGTGTGGTCATTTCATGATGTATGTTTTGAATGTCACATACTGTGCTTCCAGATTTAGTATTGGGGACACTGTGTTAAGTCTGACTGCAGTCTGATGTCCAAGGAAATCCTTATAAGGTGAGCGGTAGTATGCTCTCTTGGAGTATAGTGTACATAACTCACATAGATCATTTGTTACACTGTTCAGCATGGTTACTTATTTGGATGTAAACTCATACACACCCCTTCATGCAGTTTGGTGCGTGTTGGCTTAAATTTGTGGCAAATGTCACATATGTTAGTTTTACGTTGAAGCAACAATTTGCAGGCACTATTTTCTGGCTTAGACATCCCTTGAGGAAGCGTTATTCTGTCCAACACAGCATTATGGTGTATAGTTTCTTTTTTCCTCAGAAATAACCCTCAGGAAGGGCAGATGATGGTACAATCCAGGCCACTGTGCATAGTTATCAGCCCACATTATTTCAGGGCAGTTGTATTGACAATCTATAATAATTGACATGAGGCAAATCTCGCTGATCTACCGCACAATTGATGTGTCACATTACACAGAGACAAAGTGGTTGTGTAAGTGCTATTTATTTTAACAGTGCTGTAGTGCTATATGTACATTGTCCATGATTGTGAGTCCATTATAGTGACATCTTCCATTGTGATCGTACACAAATGCAAAAGGACATGTCATTGGACATGCTGGGGTGAAGTGTCAGACAGTGCAAAGGGACAGGATTTGCCAATGAGTTAGTGAGAGACAATCACAGGGCAGGCTGACAAGATAAACAGTGGGTTGCAGAACAGTGCTTGAGTACAGTTGTTGCAAGACTGGCATGTTACAAAGCACAGGACCTTGCTAATAGGTGGCCATGTGGCAGGGACTAGTGCTACCAGGTACTCTTACGTGTGAAGGTGATCTGTTCCAGGTCTTCATCTTCTGATGTGTGTGTAGTCTTCTCTGCCCTTGTGGTGGTGGTTGTGAAGGGGCAACACACACCTCAGTGTGTGAAGACGTGGAGTCAGACATCCCGGTAGCTGCTAACAGTGGGGGTCTTAAGGGCAGTACTGCAGCAAGGAGGATCTGCTGGTTCTTAAGAATAGCAGCCACATCACGGTGGTAGGCAGCCAGGTCGACCCTGAGGGGTTCAATGTTGCATTTGTGCATGCGTTGACAGGATTGCTGTTGTAGGTGTTGGGTCAACTGTATTACGGCTGTGCTGATTTCCTTCAGCCTTTTTTCAAGTTCCTGCAAGATAGTTGTTCACTCTTGCATAGCTGCTGCCTGTTGACATCATGCACAAACGCACCCCCTCTAGGCTGGCTGCCATAATTTGCATCCCCACCCGCACCTCCTTGGCCAGCTCCCACTGTACTCCAACTACAGTTCGCTAAAAGCTAGTGTCAGTGTCGTCAGAGTCCTCAACTGTGTTGGAGCTGGCAGATCATACAATTGGGGTTGTGGGTGGGTCCTCTGTGATGGCTGCTAGTTCTGTGCTCCTCCTTGTGACTGAAGGTGGGGTCTGGAGGGTTTCAAGGTCCTCTTGGAGGGTCTGCTGGCTGATGTTTGTCAGCTCGTCATCCATGGCATCAGGGTAGTCCTGGACAGGCATATCCGCTGGAGATCCATCGTCCTCTGCAATGAAATACGGTACAATTAGTGTGTCTGTGTTGTGGCCTTTGTAATGGGACATGCCTGCCTTGCGATTATTTTCACATTGTGATCTTGGTTCCTGTCTTTCAGATTGGCATTTTCCCAGGCCTATGCCCCACCTGCATGTCAATTGTATTGTGGTCAGTTTGTGGACTTGTCAGCATTATATCGTCTAGGTGATGGTTCTGGCCAAATTGTGAATTGCCACCTTCTTGTCCTACACAACCCTCCGTCTACTTCCATTCTCATGGTGAGGCCTTTCACTGGCTGTGTGTGCTCTGATGGCACTAGCACCACACTTAACAATCTGGACCAGCCCCAGTCTCTGATCTTTCACATCCACCTATATGTAGTCGAAATGTAGCACATACTATGTAAAGCATTGTTATGGCACAATATGGATGTCAGCATTGGTAATGTGTACTGCTGATGTTGGGGAATGTGTGGTACATTGGATTGCCCTGATAGTCGTAGCAGTGTCCTATTTCCTCCTCTGACTGTGCAGGTGTATTTCAGTGACCAGTTACATGTGTCCTCCACCTCATTGCTGTTGTCCGACCAGTATGACATTTGGGATGTTGCATTGTGACCCAGACACAGGGTGTACCCTGACATATGCAGCATGGGTATGCCATTAGTGCTGTGTACCTCCTAATGTTGATGACATTGGCTGATGTTTGCGGCAACTATGGACATTCACATTTGACAGGACTGCAACATTTGTCTTAACGTTGTCATCCTGAACCCTCTAATTTGGGTGTTTTAGATCCATGGGGACGTTACTGCCATTAGCTACTTGACCTGCATACACAGCGGAGGTGGTAGTGGCAACTGTTGTCAATGTTACATTCCACTTGTAGGTATGGCCAGAGGTTGTTAATTGGGCCCTTGTTAATGTACGGAGTATAGTGGCTAACGTGTGACGGGCTCCCAGTTTTAAGTTGTGCCCTGCCCTCCTGGCCTGGCTTTACCTTTACAACATCCTTGGCATGGCAGCATACCCCCATGCAAAGGTTGTTGGTGTTGTGTAGTGGTGTCCCCCAGGTTTCCTCAGTACGGGCCATGCCCCCGTGTCGTGCCCCTTTACCCATGCCACTCCCAGAATATCATGACTTACATGCACTGTGTAGTGGGTATGTCAACCCTCCCTATTGCATATGACATTAGTGCATTTTAATTCCCCATGCAACTTACCCTGCATGTGTGTTGTCTCCTGGTAGTCTGTGCTGTCCTGCCCTTGAATCCCTGTGACAATCTCTTCAGGGATGACGGCTGCGACCATCTCCTCCATGTGGTCCAGGGCCTCCTGGTGTGCTGGACTCCCATCTCCAGTCTGCAGTGCTGCCTTCCTGTTCCTGCCCATCTTTTCCTTGGTCCTGCGCTTGCAGTCATGCCAGCGTTTCTTGCACTCGATGACTGTTCTGCGTACTTTTGCCACACTGTTAATCTTGTCAACAATTTGTTGCCATATTGCCTCTCTTCTACTGATTGGCAACTTTGAGGTGACAAACCGTTTGGTCCGGTGTTCCGTCACCTCTTTCACCAGAATGTTCTGCTCCTCTGCACTGAAGCAACACTTTATTTTCTTCTTCTCCCTGTCCTGGGTCCTGTGTGGGTTCTCCTGGCTGGTTCCTGGTCTGTTGTCATCTTCCTGGGGTCTGTGCAAGCATCTGGGATCTATTTTGGCTCTCCTCTGCAAAAACTGCTGTGTTTGCAGCGAGTTTTGACGCAATCGCGCAAGAAAATGCTGCATATCCGGTTTGCGATGTCGTAAACCGGCTCACAGTCATTTCCGCCGCGTTAACGTCGTTTTCCTTTACGACGTGACGGTGTGGTGTGCGTCAAAGAAAATGATTCACACCTGTGGTTTGCACCGCCGTGCGTCAAAGTATAAATCTGTCGGCCCGACAGCGTAAAGAAATGGTGTTAGCCGGCGGTAATATTTTTTACGCAAAACTGCATTGCCGCAGTTTTGCGTCAAAAAGTATAAATATGGGCCCTAGTGTGAAATCGCAGTGGTGCAGCTGAAGCTTTTGCTATGATTGCTCCTAAGGGGGTGGCACATGTGAATTGTATGACCTGGAATGTTTGGGGGCTGAACGACAGGCGTAAGATATGATTGCTCTCTGCATACATGCAGTGCCATGTGGTGGATATCTGTGTGCTTCAAGAGATTCATCTGACAGATTAGGGAGTGCCATGTGGCTGCGTATTAGAGCTATGCAGGAGGGGTTGCCATATTTCTTCGAAAGGGAATGCAATGGCGTATTGAGAAAGTGGTTATAGACCCGCAAGATTCTTATGACCTTCTGCATGATGCACTGCATGAGAGACCGTTTCATCTGGTGTCGGTATACGGTCCAATGTACCCGCAGTTCTTTGATGAGGTGTGGCGCTTGATATGTTCCTTGGGGCCGGGGTTGATATTATGGGGTGGTGACTTCAATGTGGTTCTGGATGCGGTGGCAGATCGCGAGAGCCGAGTGCGACCTCAACATGTGGCGGCCGTGGGGAGCTCGCTTGAATCATGACGGAGGGTGCTGTGGTTGATCTATGGAAGGCAAAACATGGCACTGCTAGGGAAGGAACATGTGTTAAAACAGTTCATAATAGTGGGTCGCAAACTGACAGGTGGCTTGGTACCAGAGATGTGGAGCTCCGGACAGAGGCTATTGAAAACATGCCTCGAACCTTGTCGGATTATTCTCCGGGTTTTGCTAAGGCTGGGGATTCCCGGGGGCGCTGCAAGATTTTCTGTGGAGACTGCCGCGTAATGCATTAAAAGATTCAGGGGGTCATTACGACCCTGGCGGATTTCCTCCGCCAGGGCCGTGGGACGCGGTGGCACCGCCGACAGGCCGGCGGTGCCCCGCGGGGCATTCTGACCGCGGCGGCTTAGCCGCGGTCAGTAAAGGGAAACCGGCGGTCTCCCGCCGGTTTCCCGCTGCCCCCAGGAATCCTCCAAGCCGGCGCAGCTTGCTGCGCCGGCTTGGGGATTCCGACTCCCCCTCCCGCCATCCAGTTCCTGGCGGTTCTCCCGCCGGGAACCGGATGGCGGGAGGGGGAGTCGCGGGGCCCCTGGGGGCCCCTGCAGTGCCCATGCCAATGGCATGGGCACTGCAGGGGCCCCCGTAAGAGGGCCCCTACAAGTATTTCACTGTCTGCTTGGCAGACAGTGAAATACGCGAAGGGTGCAAATGCACCCGTCGCACCTTCCCACTCCGCCGGCTCGATTACGAGCCGGCATCCTCGTGGGAAGGTCGTTTTCCCCTGGGCTGGCGGGCGGCCTTTTGGCGGCCGCCCGCCAGCCCAGGGGAAAACTTGAAATACCCGCCGCGGTCTTTTGACCACGGCGCGGTATTTTGGAGGGCGGAATTCTGGCGGGCGGCCTCCGCCGCCCGCCAGAATCAGAATCAGAATCAGGCCCTCAGTCTTCAGAGAGGAGGTGTGCATGGCTATAAAGGAGTACTTTGCAAATAATAAGGGCTCGGTTTCGTCGGCTGGTACCTTGTGGGAGGCATTTAAGGTGGTGATCCGGGGGATTTGCTTAGCTAAACAGCATGCCGTGCTCAGGGCGATATGCAGGGAGTTGGCGGTCCAGTTGATTGCCCTGGAGAAATTACTACGCACCGGTATGTTGAGTGCTCTCCTGGTGAAGTTCCAGAAGAGGCTGTTGGAGTACGACGAGACGGCACTCCTTGAGCTCTGCTTTTTGGGTGAAGAGGCTAAAGCGCGTCAGTATGGAGAGGGCGAGCGGACTGGTAGAATGCTGGCGGAAATGCTGCGTCGACCGTGGGCTGGAAATTATATTGTGGAGCTATTGGACTCCGCTGGTGACCGTCAAGCGGGCGCGGACGAGGTCGGGCAGGTGTTGACTGAGTTCTATGCTTCCCTTTATTCCGACTCGGAAAGCCCGGGCACGGAGTCCTACACAGATTAATTTGAGGATATAAGCCTGCTGTGGCTGGAGAACTCGCACCGGAAATATTTGGACTCGCCGTTCTCCGTTGAGTACTTAGTGCAGGTCATCTGAAGCCTGCCAGGGGATAGGGCTCCCGGCCTTGATGGGCTCACTGCATCCTTTTATAAGGAATATGCAGATTTGTTGGCCCCGCATTTATTAGATGTATACGCTGATGCGCTTGAATGTGGCACCCTGCCGCCGTCGCTGCGAGAGGTGCTCATATTTACTATACTGAAGCCGGGTAAGGACCCGTGCTCTTGTGATTCATATAGGCCACTGTCGCTTATAAATCTGGATAACAAGATTTTAACAAAGCTTCTGGCGATGCGTCTCCAGCCTCTTCTCCCTTCTTTGGTGCTCCCGGATCAATCAAGTTTTTGTGCCGGGTCGCACGATTTTGTATAATCTTCGCACCTTTTTTGCGAATGCGTAGATGGTGCCCTCTGAGGACCAAGTTGCAGCTGTTTTTTTGGACGCCACTAAGGCGTTTGATTCTCTAGAATGGCCATATTTGTTTGGCCCACTATGAAAGGTGGGTTTGAGTCCCAAATTAATTCAATTAATTTGTCTATTATAGCGTGGCTGAGAATTAATGGGATGACATCGGATCCTTTTCCGGTGTCTAAGGGTACCCAGCAGGGCTACCCCCTCTCGCCCCTGCTTTTTGCAGTGGCGATGGAGCCGCTAGCTGCACAGCTGAGACAGCACCATAATCAGAGAGGTCTGGCGTTTAGACAATGCCCAATCTTGGTTTCTATGTATGCTGATGATGTTGCTCTATATGTACGGGACCCGCGGGCCCACCTTGATATACTTCTAGATGAGATCACACTTTTCGGTCGGATTTCTGGGATTACTATCAGCTGGTCGAAGTCCGGTTTCTTGCCTTTCTCGGCTGTCACGGTGCAGTATCGTTCGCGGTATCCTCTGAGCTGGGCTGATGGTCCGGTCCGATATCTGGACATTTGGGTGTGCAGAAAATTGGATGAATTATGGTCAGCCAATTACGGTAGGGCCATTGGATGGCTGGAAGACAAGGTCAGGCATGGTGCTCCTTGCCGCTCTCGCTGACTAGCCAGATAGCCATTGCGAAGATGGTGGTCCTGCACAAATTTCTCTACCTATTTACCAACATCCCTCTTGTGCTCACTTCCAGCTTCCGGAAGAGGCTTAGGTCTTTACTTGTTTCCTTAGTTTGGGCTGGTAAGCAACCCAGGATATCATAGGAGACACTTGTGCTGCCGTTTGGGCTGGGCGGATTGGCTGCTCTGGATTTGGCACTCTATTATAATTGCGCATAGGCCCATTATATGCACTTCTGGACACACCCTATAAAATATTTACTGCACTTGGCTCCAGAACAAGACTCGATTTGGCCTGCCCGCTTGTCTGGGGTGTTATATGATAAGCCTCGCTCTGAGCTGCGCGGAGTGGATACGGTGGTGTGCATGGTGCAGGCCTAGCAGGTGCTCCTGCGGCGAGCTGGAGCCGGGGTGCCATTCGGGCCCTCGACCCGGGTGAGAGACGTTGTGCACCCGCGTGTACTAGGAGGCGGCCGCTTGGACGGGCGTCTGTCGAAATTGCAGCTGATGACTCTGGGCTCCTGGTACCCTGAGAACTCTTTTATCTCTTCTGAAGCTGTGCATCGAGCGCCGTGCGATACAATGCAGTATCGGCTCACTTACCTTCAGATCAGGGAATCCCTGCAATCCTGGTGCCATACTTTCCCTGCGGCAGCTCCGGCGAGTCGGATCCTGGAGTTATTGTATAGGTCCTCATCTCCCCGCGGCCTTATTACCAGCTTGTATGTGTGTATGCAGGCAACAGCACCCATGGCATCACCTAGGGCAAGATCGTAGTGGGAATTGGATGTGGAGTAGACCCTGGCGGATGACGTATGGAGATATTGCTGTGCACATATGCAGGAGCTCTCCCCCAATTACAGGTTATGCTTACTGCATTTTAAATTTCTGCACCGCTTGTATTACACGCTGTGCAGCCTCAAGAAGATGGGTGTTCGGTCTGATGACCGATACAATAGGTGTGCGGCGTGGGGAGCTGATGGGGATGTGGGGCACTGGTGGGGTTCTGGACAGAAGTGCTGAGTGCGCTGGAAGATATGATCAGGCTCAAATTACCGAGATCTCCCACATTTGCTCTTTTGGGCTATATCAGGGAGATTACCCCTGAGAACAGGAGATTGGTGGGGTTGCTTTTGGTGCTGGCAAAGCACAGAGTGGTGAAGTGCTGGGGTAGAAAGCAGGCCCCTCGTTGCCAGGATTGGCCGCAGGATGCTATGTACTGCCAGGAGCAATTACTGGGAGCTGATGCCGTCTAGCTCTAGACCAAGGGATGTGTGGTCCCCTCTGCGGACCTTCCTGGATCGTGGGCAGCAGAATGATGTGAAGGTAACCGATGTTTAGCATGCTCGTTTAGGTAACTCCCCCTTTTTCCCCTCCCTTCTTCCCCCCTTCACTACCATGAGAATACGCTTGGCTTGCTCCGATTGGCTGTGATAGATGCGAGGACTCCTTTCTATATTCCTGCTTTTCTTTCTCTCTTCTCTGGCTATCTTTTCTCATCCCTTTGTTTCCTGATGCTGATGGAATATGTATAATTGGTCTCTTTGCCTCCTGTTCGCCTTCACTTTGTTTGCATTAGCAAGGTATTGTTGGTACTGTCGCTACGGGGCACAATGTGTCTGCCCACCTGATTCCAATGTTTGATGTGGTTTTTATATCTTGTTCTTTGGCCATTTTGCTGGATGCGTCGGTTGTTGTCTCTTGACTTGTGCCATACTACTCTGAAAAAGCAAAAAAATATATATATCAAACAAATGGTGTATTTTGTGCTGCTGCTGGCCAAGATTTCTTTTTTAACAGTGACTTCAGAGAATCATCACCACAGTTCATCAAGCTAACCACTCAGTGTATGACCTCGGCCAGTCCTTGAACAAAAGCACTTCGCAAGCCCATCTCAAGCCTTAAGGTTGCTGCAGAGAAGGCTGAGTTTGCACATGAAAGATTCCTCAAAACGCGGCCCTCTAGTTTATAAAAAAAAAAAGAAAAATTAAACTTTGATATGCTCTAGGCCATAAAGTAAAGACAGAGGTATCTTTGCCCGGTATACCTCTAAGAGATATTTAAAATGTCTCCTGCCGCTTGCTGTATAGAAGGTGTTCAACCCATTAGCTTGGATAGAGCCTTGCATTGGTTATGTTCTATGTGCGCCCTGTCGCTGAGGTTCCCGCAAACAATTTTACCCAAAAATGTATAAGAAATTACCCTTTCAAGTTTCTGAGCTCCCAATGACCAGCAGAAACTGTCGTATTTGAAACTTTTTTTTCTGTGAAAACACAGGATTTTACTTTTGGAGCAATTTATTGTCAAAAAGTGGGCTTCTGTGAATTTCCCTAGGGCTTGAAGGCGATTGTTTAGACCTTTTGGTGTCCGATC
The DNA here is from genome assembly GCF_031143425.1 of Pleurodeles waltl. NCBI lineage: Eukaryota > Metazoa > Chordata > Amphibia > Caudata > Salamandridae > Pleurodeles > Pleurodeles waltl. Next base: position 830,445 of record NW_027149836.1, on the reverse strand, counting down.
CAGTATGATTATATCATCGGCATAGAGCAAACAGGGTATAAGCCTTCCTTCCAATATAGGGGCGAAACCCCCGCTCCGAGTTATGTAAGTGGGTAGGTCAGAGATGTACAAGGAGAACAGCATCAGGGCCAACATACAACCTTGTTTTAAACCATTCTGAGTTGGAATTTCATCAGACAAGCCCCTATCCCCCCATAAGTACCCTACACCAGGTGGATGAATGCAGGGCAATCACCAGATCTAGGAGGATATCTGGCATGCCTAAACGTGGGAGTTTTTTCCACAATGTGGCCAGATCTACTTTGTCAACTGCAATAGAAAAGTCAATAAAGGCTGCATAGATCACCCCCCTCAAAGTGACATATTTCTCATTTATTACCTGAAGGGCTGAGATGTTATCAATTGTACCATGCCTTTTTTGTAAAGCCGGATTGCTCCAGAGGGATGATTTTGTTCCTTTCTGCCCAGTCGCTAGTCTGGGAAAGCAAATATGTTGCCAACCGCATCCAGCAGAGCAATCTGGCGGTAGTTCTCGGGACAGTTACGGTTCCCTTTCTTATATAGGGAAACAATAATACTACCCTTTCAGGACGGGGGGATTTTTCTGGTTTTATAGCAGCAGTTAAAGACCAGTAACAGTATTTTACCAACCCACACCCCCACCCCCAACCCACCATCACACATCATCCCTGAGAATGTTTCCCTAGCACAACCCACCCAACCCCTCACCAACCCTTGCATGCCACCACAAACATTGAACACCCATTACCTAAGCATGACCACTGCACATACCCATCCCCCCCCACAAACCACCCTCACAACACCACCCACAAGGGAATGCCTGCACTGGGGGACAAGGGCACCCATAAATCGCACGCTATTTCACACACAGAAACAATAACCATACTCTCTCACCCCATGCAGGACCCGAACGCCAACACACCGGTCAGGAGGGTCCTCAAATGTCCATCCCACCCCCGGAACAGGCCCCCAGTGAGGACAGCAGCTCGGTCGACCTGGAACCTGATGACCAGCCCGGACCATCGGGGACCTCTGGGCAGTGGGTTCCCCAAACACAGACACAGGCCACAGCAGACCCGAACCCCCTGAGAACAACAGCACAGCTCCCACCCAGCGGGCCCATGCCTCTGTCTCTAGGACAGGTCAAGCAGCGGTGTGTCTGCCACTACAGGGCACCCAGGCCAACCCAACACCCCAACATCAACAGGGACCTGGGGGCAGTGGGAGTGGGCACACCGTCCAGGGGACAGAGGTCCATGCAAACAGGGCAACTCGGAGGGCTGCCGTGCGACAGGGGGGGGAGGAGAGGCCCAGGGAACCCACTCTCCAAGAGGCCCTCACTACCATCATGGGAGCATACCACCACTCCCAAGAGACGATGGCGACGGTACTGGCCAGGTTCACCGAGATACAGGCACAGCAGGAAGAACGCTACATGGGGTTCAGCAACCAACTCACCACCATCGCTACCGCCATGGGGAGCATGGTCCAGGCCCTCAACAGGATAGAAGACACGTTGCGGGACCATGTGGCACCACACAGGGCCCCTGTCACTAGCCAGGAACAGCCTACCACCTCCGCCGGCGCTAGTGGACAGGAGGCCCACACACAACGACAGGCCACACAAACCCCACCTCCTGCTGAAGAACAACCACCCCGCAAGAGGAGCCTAAGACCCAAAAGAAAACCAGAGTAGCATGCCAAGACCACCGCCAGCATGAGATACCCCCAGAAGTCATCCCACTGTCCCACCTTGCCACCCTGTCCAAACTCAAACAGCCCCTGCTCCATCCTTCCACAGGCATATGGACAATAGACCTGTCAGACTGAGAACTGGACTCTGCCATGGACATCACTCCACCCCCACCCATCACCGTTTTACCATAATGTACCATTATCTAAGCACACAAAATAAAACAATTATTGCACCGAAAACCGTTTTGAGTCATGCTGTATTCTCAAAAAATCGTACAACCCATAACAGTTCACAATATGTGATGTCAGTTAGTGATGACAACATACCAATGTCAATACGCTGTAGTACATGGCCAAACCAAGCAGAAGTCGGGCTATGAGTCATTAAGCACTGAGAAGGGAAGGGAAAAATAAATGTTATTTAAAAGAGCTGGGGGGAAATACATAAAGTTGAGATGCATGAGGCTCTAAGTAAATGGGAAATGGCGTGGCTGAACCTTACCTGTGTGCTACTGAAAATACTGTTGTATGACAGCTTCCCTGTTGTCTGTTTCCTCACCGTCGTCTTCCTCCTCTTCACTCTCCACAGGCTCCACGGCTTCTACGACACCACCATCTGGACCATCCTCCTGCAGGAAAGGCACCTGGCGTCGCAAAGCCAGGTTGTGAAGCATACAGCAGGCCGCGATGATGTGGCACACCTTCTTTGGTGAGTACATTAGGGATCCACCTGTCATATGCAGGCACCTAAACCTGGCCTTCAGGAGGCCGAAGGTCCTTTCTATGACCCTCCTAGTACGCCCATGGGCCTCATTGTACCGTTCCTCTGCCCTGGTCCTGGGATTCCTCACTGGGGTCAATAGCCACGGCAGGTTGGGGTAACCAGAGTCACCTATTAGCCACACACGCTGTCTCTGTAGCTGTTCCATCACATAGGGGACGCTGCTATTACGCATAACATACGCGTCATGCACTGACCCAGGGAACATGGCATTCACATGGGAGATGTACTGGTCTGCCAAACAGACAACCTGCACATTCATAGAATGGTAATTTTTCCTATTTCTGTACACCTGTTCATCGTCATTTGGGGGTACTAATGCCACATGGGTCCCATCAATGGCACCAATGATGTTGGGGATATGTCCAAGGGCATAGAAATCACCCTTCACTGTGGCCAAATCAGCCTCTTCTGGGAATATGATGTAGCTCCTCATGAGTTTCATCAGGGCAGACAACACTCTGGACAGAATCTTTGAAAACATAGGCTGAGACATTCCAGATGACATGGCCACTGTTGTCTGGAATGAGCCACTTGCAAAAAAATGGAGGACTGATAGAACCTGCACTAGAGGGGGAATACCTGTGGGTTGGCGGATGGGTGACATCAGGTCTGGCTCCAGCTGGGCACACAGTTCATGTATAGTGGCTCGGTCAAGTCGGTATCGGAGTATTATATGGCGTTCTTCCATTGTCGACAGGTCAACCAGCGGCCGGTACACGGGAGGATTCCTCCTTCTCCTCGCAAGTCCCTGCGGACGGTGCCTAGGAAGGACAACATGGTGCACTGAGTCAATCAACTCACAGGTACGTACAACACAGCTTGCACAGTACACGAAAATTTATTGACTGCTATGTTTGTATGTGTGCAAATGCAAGGCCTAGGCCTGTGTGACGCAGTAGAATTTAAGCCATGTGGGCCCTTGAAATGGCGGCTGCCTGACCTCTAAACTGGGACAATGGGATGTGAGGTCAATGCGCTGGCGTGGCACACCGTGGCGGTAGGCGGTCGAAGACCGCGGTGCAAAGCCGCATTGGTTAACATTGCACCCTATGGGATTCAGGAGCCAATGACGATGTGCGCCGGCAGTCGCGGTACGCACCGCCGCGGTACGCACCGCCGCGGGCGTGACCGCCATTTTCTATCTGCTTAATCACTCGAGACCTGATCATCCACAGGAGAGGACCTATACTGCAAGTGCTGCTGTGAACTCGGTCTGGAAGTGACAATGGCTGCTGCGACTGGGGAAAGGGCCCCTGCCTTCACGTCTGAAGAGTTGGAGAAACTTGTGGACGGGGTCCTCCCCCAGTATGCGCTACTCTACGGTCCTCCAGACCAACAGGTGAGTACACTGAGTGCACATTGAATGGGTAATGCCTGTGTGGAGTGGGGTGGCTGTCAGTTGGTGGGGTGGGGAGAAAATGAGGAATGCAACGCACGACTGATGAGAGTAAGGGCCACATGGCAAGGGTGGGGAGGGGGGGCATGTACTCCAAACATGCAGAAATTTGACGTTTTCTCTTTCCCACCCTGTACATGTCAAACAGGTGAGCGCCCATCAGAAAATCGATATTTGGCGTGCCATCGCCAACGAAGTCCGGGCCCTGGGGGTCTACACCAGACGGGGCACCCACTGTCGGAAGAGGTGGGAGGACATCCGCCGCGGTACCCGAAAGACCGCCGAGTCACTGCTGGGGATGGACTCCCGACCTAGGAGGGGTGCCAGTCGTACCCTGACCCCCCTGATGTCCCGGATCCTGGCGGTGGCCTACCCTGATTTGGATGGGCGCTTGAGGACATCACAGCAGACACAAGGGGGTGAGTATCAGCACATTCTCCTATCTATACGCGCAGTGGTGGCGTCTGGGTGGGGGAGGAGGGCTGTGGGTGACAGTAGGCCAGGGCGCTTTCTGTAGTGTAGTCCCCTCCCTTAGACATGGCCCTGTGCCCCCGCCCACCACCTCTGTAGGGTGCCAAGTGCAGCTATCCATGGTCCAACATCACCCATGAGCGCGTCTGTTGTCCCTAGACCTGTTGGCCTAGTCAGAAGTACAGAGTAGTGTACCCCAAGTTCGCGGCTTAGTGCATGAGGCACCTGTGTCTGTCCTCTCCGCCAAGGCTATTGACAAGGCATGCACTCAACTTTGTTTTATTTCTCCCCCCACCCTTATTCTTTGTTTCTTGTGCATTAGCATCATCAGGCGGAGGAGAATTGGCGTCGGAGCACGAGGGAGCTGCAGGTCACCAGGCCCCGGTGGGCACTGACACAGACACCGAGGGCACCAGTGATCCGGAGGGCGAGGGGAGCACCACAACGGGGGCCGGTGGAGACACCAGCGACACGGACACGACCTCGTTTGGGAGCTCCCTAGTGGGGGCGGCAACATCTGTGCCCCCGCAACAACAGGTACAGCCGCCACCCAGCGCACCAGCACCGCCCTCCCAGCAGCCCCTCAGTCTTCGCTCCGTGCCCGTTCACCCAGGAAGGCGCGCGTCTCCTTCGCCCCAGGCACCTCAGCCCCTGCCTCTGTTACCCCTGCTGCCCTCAGTGCGGAGCTCATTGACCTCGTGAGGACGCTCATTGTTGGGCAGACTACCCTTTTGAATGCCATCCAGGGGGTGCAAAGGGAGGTGCAACAGAGCAATGCCTACCTGGAGGGCATTCATTCGGGTCAGGCTGCCCATCAACGAGCGTTCACTTCTCTGGCCTCAGCACTGACTGCAGCCATTGTCCCTGTCTCCAGTCTCCCTCTTCTAACTGCCTCCAGCCTTTCTCTGTCTCCTGTTCCTCAGCCTATCCCATCCACACCATCTGACCAGCCTGCACACACCTCAACACCCAAGGCCAGCTCATCCAAACATAAGCACCACAGAACACACAAGCATTCACCCAAGCAACACCCAGTTGCAGACATACCAACAGTCACTACCACCTCTGTGTCCCCCTCCTCCTCGTCTCCCTCCTCCCTCCCTGTGACGTCTACACTCACACCTGCATGCACACCAACATCAGCCAGTTCTTCCATCACCAGCACACCCTCCACTACAGTCCTCACACGTGCAGTCACCACCCCCACTGCCATGTACACGTCCCCTGTGTCCTCTCCCACTGTGTCTGTCACCCCCTCTTCCAAGACACATAAACGCAGGCAGACACCCAAACAACAGCCAACCACCTCACGACAGCCTACGTCTCAGTCACCTGCACCCAAGGACAGCACACCTGACTCTCCTACAACCACATCCTCTTCCTCCACTTCTATCTCCACTACTCCTACCCTTTACCCTGGTCCAAAGAAATATTACCTCTCAAATGTTGACCTCTTTCCCTCCCCTGACCCACCCCCTCCATCTGGGAAAAGTCCCAAAGGCACCTCAGCCACCACCAGCCCAGCTTCCAAGGTACAAGTGGTGCATGGAATATGGAGTCCACCCTTTGGCGGCAGTGACACTTCGCTGAGCAGCAAGGGGACTGGCAGCCCCCCCCCCAGGCAAGAGGACCCGGAAAGTGAAGGGCCGCCGTGAGCGGACTGAGACGGATGCCCCCAAGGAGGTGACTCCGGCCACTTCACCTGCCACAACAGCCAGGGGAGGCAAGGGCCCGAGAGCCCCATCTAAGGAGGGGAAGGGCAGCAGGGCGGAGAGGCCAGCCAGCAGGAGCGCGGAGCAGGAGGGCCCCACACGCCCCATCCCGGCTGCAAGGGACGACACCAAAGGGCCCAGGACTCCGTCTCCGAAGGGGCCTGACACTGCACGTTCGGAGGGCGAGTGAGCAGGTTGTCCAGGCCAGGTCTGACTCCCTACACTGACTGGAAGAGCACCGCTGAAGAGGGCCCCGCCGTGAAGACAAGCACCTCTGAAGAGGGCCCCGCCGTGAAGACAAGCACCGCTGAACAGGGCCCCGCCGTGAAGACAAGCACCGCTGAACAGGGCCCCGCCGTGCAGAAGAGCACCGCTGAAGAGGGCCCCGCCGTGAAGACAAGCACCGCTGAAGAGGGCCCCGCCGTGAAGACAAGCACCGCTGAACAGGGCCCCGCCGTGAAGACAAGCACCGCTGAAGGGGGCCCGCCGTGCAGAAGTGCACCGCTGAAGAGGGCCCCGCCGTGAAGACAAGCACCCCTGAACAGGGCCCGCCGTAAAGACAAGCACCGCTGAACAGGGCCCCGCCGTGAAGACGAGCACCGCTGAACAGGGCCCCGCCGTGAAGACGAGCACCGCTGAACAGGGCCCGCCGTGAAGACGAGCACCGCTGAACAGGGCCCCGCCGTGAAGATGAGCACCGCTGAACAGGGCCCCGCCGTGAAGACGAGCACCGCTGAACAGGGCCCCGTCGTGAAGACAAGCACCGCTGAACAGGGCCCCGCCGTGAAGACAAGCACCGCTGAACAGGGCCCCGCCATGAAGACAAGCACCGCTGAACAGGGCCCCGCCGTGCAGAAGAGCACCGCTGAAGAGGGCCCCGCCGTGAAGACAAGCACCGCTAAAGAGGGCCCCGCCGTGAAGACAAGCACTGCTGAACAGGGCCCCGCCATGCAGAAGAGCACCGCTGAAGAGGGCCCCGCCGTGAAGACAAGCACCGCTAAAGAGGGCTCCGCCGTGAAGACAAGCACCGCTGAAGGGGGCCCCGCCGTGCAGAAGTGCACCGCTGAAGAGGGCCCCGCCGTGAAGACAAGCACCGCTGAACAGGGCCCCGCCGTGAAGACGAGCACCGCTGAACAGGGCCCCGCCGTGAAGACGAGCACCGCTGAACAGGGCCCCACCGTGAAGACGAGCACCGCTGAACAGGGCCCCGCCGTGAAGACAAGCACCGCTGAACAGGGCCCCGCCGTGAAGACGAGCACCGCTGAACAGGGCCCCGCCGTGAAGACAAGCACCGCTGAACAGGGCCCCGCCGTGAAGACGAGCACCGCTGAACAGGGCCCCGCCGTGAAGACAAGCACCGCTGAACAGGGCCCCGCCGTGAAGACAAGCACCGCTGAACAGGGCCCCGCCGTGAAGACAAGCACCGCTGAAGAGGGCCCCGCCGTGCAGAAGAGCACCGCTGAACAGGGCCCCGCCGTGCAGAAGAGCACCGCTGAACAGGGCCCCGCCGTGAAGACAAGCACCGCTGAAGGGGGCCCCGCCGTGCAGAAGTGCACCGCTGAACAGGGCCCCGCCGTGCAGAAGAGCACCGCTGAACAGGGCCCCGCCGTCTCAAGCACGCTCCTCTGGGCCCCGCCGTCTCAAGCACCGCTCCGCTGGGCCCTTCCTGTCAAGCACCGCTCCGCTGGGCACCGTCTCAAGCACCTTCCTGTCAAGCACCGCTCCGCTGGGCCCTTCCTGTCAAGCACCGCTCCGCTGGGCCCCGCCGTCTCGAGCACCGCTCCGCTGGCCACCGCCGTCTCAAGCACCGCTCCGCTGGGCCCTTCCTGTCAAGCACCGCTCCGCTGGGCCCCGCCGTCTCAAGCACCGCTCCGCTGGGCCCTTCCTGTCAAGCACCGCTCCGCTGGGCCCCGCCGTCTCAAGCACCGCTCCGCTGGGCCCTTCCTGTCAAGCACCGCTCCGCTGGGCCCCGCCGTCTCAAGCACCGCTCCGCTGGGCCCTTCCTGTCAAGCACCGCTCCGCTGGGCACCGTCTCAAGCACCTTCCTGTCAAGCACCGCTCCGCTGGGCCCTTCCTGTCAAGCACCGCTCCGCTGGGCCCCGCCGTCTCAAGCACCGCTCCGCTGGGCCCTTCCTGTCACGCACCGCTCCGCTGGGCCCTTCCTGTCAAGCACCGCTCCGCTGGGCCCCGCCGTCTCGAGCACCGCTCCGCTGGCCACCGCCGTCTCAAGCACCGCTCCGCTGGGCCCTTCCTGTCAAGCACCGCTCCGCTGGGCCCCGCCGTCTCAAGCACCGCTCCGCTGGGCCCTTCCTGTCAAGCACCGCTCCGCTGGGCCCCGCCGTCTCAAGCACCGCTCCGCTGGGCCCTTCCTGTCAAGCACCGCTCCGCTGGGCCCCGCCGTCTCAAGCACCGCTCCGCTGGGCCCTTCCTGTCAAGCACCGCTCCGCTGGGCCCCGCCGTCTCAAGCACCGCTCCGCTGGGCCCTTCCTGTCAAGCACCGCTCCGCTGGGCACCGTCTCAAGCACCTTCCTGTCAAGCACCGCTCCGCTGGGCCCTTCCTGTCAAGCACCGCTCCGCTGGGCCCCGCCGTCTCAAGCACCGCTCCGCTGGGCCCTTCCTGTCACGCACCGCTCCGCTGGGCACCGCCGTCTCAAGCACCGCTCCGCTGGGCCCTTCCTGTCACGCACCGCTCCGCTGGGCACCGCCGTCTCAAGCACCGCTCCGCTGGGCCCTTCCTGTCAGGCACTGTTCAGGGTTCACTGTGCCCACCATGCATCCTCCTTGTCCAGTGGAGACATTTATCCACCTGATGGACTGTGGCTTTGCACACCCCAGGATGGCACAGTGGGCAATCCACCCACTGTAGAGACTTTGCGAGACTGTGGCTTTGCACTCCCCAGGATGGCACAGTGGGCAATCCACCCACTGTAGAGACTTGAGAGACTGTGGCTTTGCACTCCCCAGGATGGCACAGTGGGCAATCCACCCACTGTAGAGACTTGTGAGACTGTGGCTTTGCACTCCCCAGGATGGCACAGTGGGCAACCCACCCACTGGAGAGACTTGAGAGACTGTGGCTTTGCACTCCCCAGGATGGCACAGTGGGCATGGTGGGCCCTTCGTGGATCTGGCGTCGTGGACTCATGTGGCTGTGGTGCCCCCCCCTTCCCTTCCCCCTGAGGTGCCTGTGGTTTTGTCACCAGATGCCCCTGCAGTGTTCTCTCCAAAGGACTCAGGTCTCCTGTGTGGGCTTTGCCCTTGTTTCGCTACACTTTGGCCCACGGACAGGATGGATTCGTAAGATGTGCAGGACTACTTGCTTCAGTTATCCACTGCTGTGTAAATAATTTGTTTATCAGAAGAAAGTTTTGATGGTTGATAAATACTTTTCTGAGACTATTTTGTTCATAAATATTTATTCTCAATTTGGTTATGTGATTGTATTTTTTACGGGTGTTTGGGTGGTGTCACTGTGACTTGTTGCTCTGCATTGGTGTGTACATCTTGGGGGGGTGGTGGGGGTCGCATATGTGTGTGCCCGTAACCTTTCCTCCTCCCCCCTCCCGTGTGTCGTAGGTGCAGTACTCACCGTTGACGTCTGCGGCGGAGTTCGTACTCGTGGTAGATGAGCAGGTAGACGAGTGCAGGTATGATGTTCAATTCGGGTTCCATGCTGTCCTCCGTCCTCGTGGAGTGCGTAGAGGTGAGCGTTTTCCCGTTCGTAGTCTGTTTCCGCCGTGTTTTTATCGGCGGTGCTCCCGCCCCGGAAAAGGTGGCGGATTGGTGAGTTGTGATAGGGTGGGCGGTACATTGTCTGCCGCCTGCCTGTTGGCGGTGACCGCCGCGCTGTTTGTTTGTCCCGCCGTGGCGGTCGGAGTGTTAAAGTGGCGGTCTCTGTTGGCGGTTCCCGCTAGGGTCAGAATTCCATTTTTCGGACCGCCAGCCTGTTGGCGGGTTGGCCGCCGCTTTATCACCGACCGCCAGGGTCAGAATCACCCCCACAATCTAAAAACAACCTTTACTAAAAGATGTATTTTAAAATTGTGAGTTCAGAGACCCTAAACTATTTCCATCTGCTCCCAAAAGGAATCTGCACTTTAATAATATTTGAAGGCAGCCCCCATGTTAACCCATGAGAGAGATAGGCCTTGCACAGTGAAAAACAAATTTGGCAGTATTACATGTCAGGACATATAAAACACATTTGTATATGTCCTACCTTAAACATACACTGCACCCTGACCACGGGGATACATAGGGCCTACCTTAGAGGTGCCTTACATGAAAGAAAAGGGAAGGTTTAAGTCTGGCAAGTGGGTACACTTGCCAAGTAGAATTGGCAGTTTAAGCTGCACACACAGATGCTGCAGTGGCAGGTCTGAGTCATTTTTGCAGGGCTACTAATGTCGGTGGCACAACCAGTGCTGCAGGTCCACTAGTATCATTTGATTGACAGGTCCTGTGCACCTCTAGTGCACTGTACTAGGGACTTACTAGTAAATCAAATATGCCAATCATGGAAAGCCAATTACATATACATTTTACAGAGGATCACTTGCACTTTAGCACTGGATAGCAGTGGTAAAGTGCCCAGAACATCAGAAACAGCAAAAACGGAGTCCAGCACACATCAACAACCTGGGAAACAGTCAGAAAGTTAGCAAATACCACACCAAGGATGCCAAGTCTAACAAGGACCATATCTTTTGTATAATTCGAAGTCCAAATCTTAAAGAGTCATCCAACCGATGTTCCAAGTCAGTACTTTGGGAGGGGGATTCTTTCACAGCTCCAATGAGAGGGCCCTCCCTTTTAGGGGCAAAACCGTCAGAGTTACAAGCTGAAGGGAGGATGGCACTGTGGGGAGGCGAGGCAACTATACATGGACCATGGGCCTCAGTATGGGAGAAGGATACTAGGGAAGCAGAGAAATCCTGAAATTCTTCTTCAGAGACATTTATGGATGCTGACCCCTTGACCCTGTTGCCAGAGGGTCTAGACTCCTAGGGTGCGGGGGGAGCCTTATCCTTATCCCTGAGAGAAAAGATCTGATTTTGACATTTCAGCCTGGGACGGCTGCACCCTTGTTGCAGAAAGAGTGGGGGTTGGTTTTTGAACAAGACCTCCTCAAGAGTAGATGGCCAGATCTAAATTCTTTGGCGGTCATTGATGTCTTTTCTAGTGCCAATAGTAGACAATTATGGAAGATTCTTCCTGCTTTCCTTAGGTGCTAGTGCCCATGGGCTATTCCAGTGAGCAGGTAATTCTGGCCAAAGAAAGGATGCTTCTCCTTGGAGTCCAATCAGAGGTATATTGACAGTCGGGCAGAAGTACCTTATTTTCAAGTTGGGGCAGATAGAGAACAGGGCAAGGCAGGCGGGAGGTACAAGGAGGAAGGGGGAGAAAGGCAACAAGCCAAACCGAAAGGAGCCAGTGGCTGCTTCCGTTGACCAAACTCTGTTGACCACTCCTGTATGTGACCTCCTCTCTGGTGCTCTGGGGAGCCCTATGGGCCACCAGAGGTTCCCAGTAGTCTTTTAACATTTTTCCAGATGTACAGCTCTTGATGCTGGCAGCTCAAAGTGTTGAATGTACTGAAGGGGTCTTCTCTGAGGGCAGGTCGCACTCGAAAGGGCAGCGTGAACATAGGCACACGGACCCTTTAGAGGCAGGCTGTGTGATGGGCCAGAACAACCAGATTTGCTGCCCCCAGGTGTGGAAGCCTCCTACGATCTCGGGCTCACTGCTTCTGGCCTGAAGCTTTTTGAATAGGGGCCTCCCAGTCCAAGATCAGGGTTACTGCTTTCTGGTGATGTAGGCACAATTCCTGTCCTGCTGATTAGAAGGCTAGGCCTCCCAACCTACGGTTCTGTGTCTTTACGCCCTTCTGGGGGGCAGCCTTGCTGTGGACCGCGTGGTCTAGGCGGTCTTGGCAGTCTGTGGAGCGGTCAGTGGTATGCGCGGCCACCCTGAACGGCAAGAGGCTTGGGCGCCGGGGGTGAGCCGGGGGGATGGTGTCCTGTAGCCCTTCAGCCTGCCGGACTCCTCTGCGTGGGCCTCTGAAGGAAGAGGGTTGGGGGCACAGAGGGACAGGAGAACACCTGTGTGGCGCCTGCTCCAGCCTCTAACCATGAACCACCGCTGGATGCAGCCAAAGGGCGAAGGGTAGAGGTCAGCAAGCAGTCTCCCACGCCATGCTCACAGCGTTTCGGTGGCCGACTTCACGATCTGTCACTCAGCTTCTCGGCTCCAGGACTGCAGCTCGCAGCTCTGCGGTCGTGGCTCGCGGCTCGCGGCTCTCGCGGCTCAGGGGTTTCTCTTGATGCTCTGCTCAGTGGCTGGCGTAGTGGCAATCAGCCACCCAGACTCACAGCCTGCCGGCTCACAGTTTCCTAGCTCTCAGCTTCCGACACGTCACCTCAGCTTCCGCTCTGTTATTTTATGTGGTACCACCAAGCTGGCTTGCTGCGCTTTAGATTGAAGCTTGTCCACAGTTCTGTGCTTAACGCCTACTAACGGAGGAATAAAATATCTCTTCTTTGTTCGCACTGGGTCGGTAAAAAAAAGCTGCACCAATTTGGAAGAACTGAGCAACGTTTCTCCACCCTGCTCAATTCCTCTGCGAAGTCGCAGAGCAAGGGGTAAGGGGTAACCAGCAAATTTAATGAAGGGTGAGGTATTTAATGCACCTGGCAATTACTCGGAGCATAAAATACCAACCAACTCAGAATTGCGACCCCTGTGCAAACAAAGATTTGTGCAGGAGTCAGAAAACTCAGGCAAACTCTGTACTAAGGATTTTTCTTCACTCTTCCAAAGTATGGTACTTTGAAAGTAATAGTTGCAATTCATGAAATATCCAAAGACTCACATTTGCTGTGTCAAAGGTATATGTCAACGGTTTGCGGTTGTGTGTCGCAAGCCATTGTTCAGTAATCAATGCCTCAAAGAGATGTAAACTGATTCCCAAAGGAAAAGGAGCCCAGGCCCCTCACCTTTGTGAATCTTAAGAGGCAGCCTCGTGGGGACCAGGCAGCAGTCCATGAGGCCACTGCCTGTTCCTCCTGATGTATTTCCAAACGGGAAATGTATTTTAAGAGGCATCAATTCCTTTAATGAACCCAGGCTGTTTTAGAAAAAAAAGTTTCCCATTTTGGATTTCAGAGAAAGAGATGGGGGTCCTTATACAAGGTCCATCTAAAGGCCAAGTGTGCCTATAAAAGAAGCCTAGAGGAACCAGGCCAATCTTCTCACGAGCCTGGGGGTCAACGTAGCATGACAGAAGCAAACAGTGGGCCAACCCTGGGTATCTACAGTTTATTATGATGCCCTTTCCCTTCTTTTCCCAGGGCTAACAGCACTTCAAATACTAAGCTATCCAGCAACTGCATTAAAAATGTATAGATTATTAATAAATAAAACAACATTTTTTGCTTGTATAGTGTTGAAATGGTTTGCATAAATTGTTTACATGGTTTGCCTTCAAACCAGCATTAGAAAATAAATCAATGAAGTAGGATATTTATGTTTCGTGATCGTATGGAAGACTCTTAGGGCTTTTTATTGAAGAGTTGTGTTAACGTGTTTTTCTCACCCTTCACAGGATTCAAAAACTCAGGTTGATTAATCTTTTCACTCAGTGAAGAGTGTGGCAACCATACACATTCAATTGAAACCCAAACAACAAATTTAAACACAATGACCCATGTGCCATGGAAAAATACCCCAATCAATGAAACGTTTCAAAGCTTTATTTTATAATCACAAAGCCAAAGTCACATAAATTGTGTGCAGAATCAAATTGTAAAGATAAATGAACACCATAGGCTGACAAAATCTACAAAACAAATTTAACCTACTCAACATCAACCCCATTAGGCATTCTAAAAGAATATTACATTTTAATAAAGCAATCATTTGTGAAACAGAAACATGTTTCAGTTCAGAGGGTGAATTCATTAGTCAAGATAACTGCACAGATTCAGAATTCAGGGATTGGGACACAGGTTCTCCCTACTCCTAACCAAATCAGGACAATCATGTGTGGGAGTGGACTAACACATGCAGGCAAAAGTCAAAAAGGAAAAGACAAAAATAATTTGGCAAAGCATCTATCTCGGGCTAAGATAGGTTAACTAGGAAAAACAAAAGACAGGTGTCAGCATGCTAATTCTACTCAGGAAAGCCAGTTAGGGAAAAACAATATTTGCATTAAAATATATCTTTCCTAGGTTCAGCATGCAATTCAGTTTCGTCAGCAAAACTAGTAGATCATCAGCAAAGTCAATTAGGAGCAGCATCAGGGGAAAATTGCGGAACACAGCCTGCACATGGAAATAAGGAAATGTCCAAGAGGACAAGTTAACAGAACAAGATTCAAGAGGGGACTGCCACTGAAACTTACAAGTCCTTCCCTAATTGGGAAAACTCAAAATAGTTCTATTAGTCAGTTTGATAAGTCCATATTATGCGAAAGGGGCAATATGCAATCAATCCCTTGGCAAAAATCAAATTAGCAACAGTAGGACATTCTCCCAGGTTAGGTGTGAAGTCATCTCTCCCTCCTGTGTGACTCCAATAGTTTAACAATTTGTACATCACTTGTTGCAATCCACATTCCTTTCCATGGCACAAGACGGTTTTCTCTGTTCTCATCGGAACAGGCAGTTAATGGTACTACTTTACTTTTCAGCCCTCAGGTTCTAATGTAACAATATCAAGTACACTGTGAAACAAAACTCACACATAATACAATAGGGCTCTTTACTAATCATGTGAAACAACCTAATGGAAGAATTCATGATAGAGAAAAATAAATGACTTGATATTTTATACAACTGCAAATATGAAGACTTCAGGCTTAGTTGTGCTAACACAAGAAATACAATGCATTAACATTGTCAATAATTAAACATACATAATATGAAAAACTTGTGATTTCAGCATTAATAATATATTATCAAAATATGCAAAAACAATTTATTAATAATGGCAATCTTTGTTAAAACATCTCATTAAATACAACAGCGGTGTGCTTTTATTTTTCTGCACACATATAACTTTAAACGAATAAATCATTATAAATCATATTCATTTCTACTTATAATAATTCATTCTAGTGCTTAAAATATATTTCAACATTGTTTAAGTGATGTTAGCACTTTGTCAGTTCTAGTAGGCACAAAGTCTGCCATAAAAAGTATAATGTGTACTCTTTTAAAATATAATATAATAAAATATATGTTAGTGCAGCTAAGCTCTGTTAGGCTTTTAAGCGTGAATATAAATTGTAACAAAGGCTGACATCTGGTGTATCAAAAGCATTACTAACATTACCCTCTGTTAGAAATTGGGTGTCTAGTTGGCAGAGGTATACACCCTTGTCCAAGTAGGGACCACAATCCTTGTCAGGGTAAGTCACAACACAATCCAAATTATCCTGTGCTTACCCTCTGGTAGCTTGGCACAGAGCAGGCAGGCTTAACTTAAAAGGCAATGTGTTAGGTATTTGTGCAACAACTCATACAATAACCCAGTAAAAAAAAATACACCACATAGGTTTAGAAACATAGATAATATTTATCTGAATAAAAGACTAAAATGACAAGAATTCAATATGCACAAGACGAGATATCACTTTTTAAAGGCTTAAAAGAGTCTCAATCCTTAAGAATCAGTGGTTGTATCCTTGTAACACACAGTACCTGTGTTGCATCAAAAATAATGACAAATGGGTGCCACAGAGGAGGAGATGCGTTGAAAAATAAGGGGCTGCATCGGATTTTCCAGCACGGCACAGACAATGCGTAATTTCTTTCCACGCTGCAAGGTGATGCATCAATTTCCAGGAGTGCATCCTTGGGTCCTCGCTGCGATGCAGGATATTTTGATGCCCAGGGACGGTGCGGGAAAATCTTGGACGCGCTAGCAGAAAGGAGCAGGTGCTGCATCGATAAGGGAGGCGTTGAAGTGATTTTTCAGCTGTGAGGCAGGTGCTGTGTCAGATTTCTAGTCGCAAGTCCGCCGCTGTGTCATTCTGGTCAGCGGTGCGGCAATTTTCCAGCCGTAATGCAGTTGCTGTGTCAATTTCTGCAGACGTTGTGTTGATTTTCCGACACACAAGGATTTCCTGAAGGGGTGTAGTCTATGTTGGCCCTGAGACTTCAGAAACAGGAGGCAAGTTAAATCCAAGCCTTTGGAGAGCACTTTATGAGAAAGGCAGAGTTGTTCCAGCAGAGTCAGGAGCACCAGGCAGCAGGGCCACAAGAAGGAAAGCAGTCCTTCAGCAAAGCAGTGTAGATGAGTCCTTTGGACAGCCAGGCAGTCTCTGACAGTATCCAGGTGTAGGTAGAGAAGTGTCTGATTTGGTGGGGTCACAGACCTAGTTTAAATACCCAAAAATGCCTTTGAAGTGGGAGAAACTTCACAGAGTGGTTTTGAAGTACACAAGTTCGCCTTTCAGCCCAGTCCTTTCTGCCAGGATCCCTGTGGGGGTTATCAGTCCTTTGCATGAGGGCAGGCCACTGGCCTTTGAAATGTAAGAGAGAACTGCAAAAACAACAAGTGATGGACGGAATGCTGAACATTGTCAAACATTCACCCCCAGTACAGTGATCTGGGCCTAAATCCATCATTTTTTTGCTGCCCATGCCATTCCAGTTTGGACCCAGCCATATGCAAATCATTCTTGACCCTGTTCTCACCAGCAACATCAGCGTCGTGATTGGTCTGAGCGGCCTGCTTCCCCGCTCAGTCTGAGAGTGGAGCCTGGGCATGTTCTCCACTCGGCTGTGCAATACAGCCAGGTAGAGAACATGCAAAGTGCACATGTCTGTTTGGCCGTGCCCACACGGGCGGACAAACAGACATGCTCACTTTATAGTGCAGATACCCCTCCTCTGGCACCCTTCCTCCAGCCCAGCCCCACCCCTTCTACCAGGAAAAATAAAATATTAGCGTAGCATTATTCTAATTTTATTTTTCCTTTCCCCACAATCCAGTGGTGCAACGCTCTTCTGCCTTAGCGGAGGAGCCGCCCCTGGTATTTTATTTTCCTGGGTACTCCCTTGGGTCCGAGTATTGCACTCAATCCCCCTCTGGCAGCCAATTCCATGTGTTGCTGCCACCCGCTGAGGACTTCATTCTATGGCATAGTCAGGACCCTGCCACAGATGTCTCTGCACACCAACAGTCTAAGATCTTGTTAAAGACAGAAGATTCATTTGATCAAGCTTCTGCCACACACCAGGCGAAGTTGTATGAACAATCTCACAGATGCCAACTTTACCTGGAACACGCTCCATACATCATCAGCTAGCACACCGATTTTCTCTGTGTTTTCAAGTCCTTGCAATTGCCCTAGAGAGGCCTGAGAAGCATGCAAATGGCCGAAATGCCTCGAGAAACTCAGGAGGGCAACTTACCATAAAAACAGGAAAATAATCAGACTTTACAAATAGAGTTATTAAAGATTAAGACATAAGGAATCTTTTACCATGTTGAAAATTACAAAGGATTCATCCAGATCTACTTTTAAGCAGGATATAAATTACATGCTCAACGACTTGTTTTAAATCCTTTATTTTTGTATGCTGATCATACTCAGCTGATGCTGTCCTTTCAGCAGATACATAGCTCAGTGGTGGAGAATGCACACATTTGCATAACTTCAGTAGTAAATTGGATGAAACATAGCTGTCCGAAGCTAAACTCAAACAAATCCCCCTTTTGTTTCAGAGACTGGATTTCACTTTGCCAAATTGCTGTGCCCGTAAGATATGGGGCCCCCTCTAGTACCTAAACGAAAGGTAAAGGAACTGGGTATAACATTTGATAATAACCTGTCCTTTAATCCACTGGTAAGGGCAATAATCACTGCTGTCTGTTTTAACTTATTTAGAAGACGATTTTACATTTTTATCTAGACACACGTGCAAAATAGTTGTGCACACTGTGATCACAGCAAAGCTAGATTATGCCAAAGTTATTTTTCTTATTCTACCAGCAGGGCTTCTTAACAAATTACAACTGGTCCAAAACGCAGCAGCACACCTAATTCTGAACAGTCCTTGGAGACAATCCACCATGAAAAATCTTAAAATACTCCAATGGCTCCCGATAAAACAGAGAGTAATTTTTAAGGCACTCTCAGTTACCCACAGAGCTCTGCGCCAAGCAGGATCTCTTTATCTACTAAGGAGATTTAAGAAATATGACCCTAGTAGAGCTTTACATTCCTCCAACTAGGGGTGGGTGTAACCTTCCAAGGAGACACGAAGAAAGGATAGGAGGATGATCCTTCCCTTTTCTGGCAGCAAAAAATTGAATTTACTCCATATAGCTCTGAGAAATCTAACTAGGAGAAGACTTTTAAGTCTGCGCTAAAATACACCTTTTTTTGGAAAACTAAAGATTAACTGCCTAACTGCTCCACAGGTTCTCAGCGAGAAAACACATCTTGTGAGGCAGCTGTGTGCTCCACAAATTGCATTCATTCATTCAATCATTCATATGCACTGACAAAAGCACTGCACTGATTTGTTATATTATATTGTCACAATCATGAATAAAAAATTGTGCAAATTCAACACTTCTATGAATTATATAAGTTTATATACAATGTGTATGAGAAAATATAGAATTACATTCATGCATAAATGATTGTGTAGTTTAATTGCAATTAACTAGCAACTAAGGTCATGATACCCAGAGAGGGTTCATTTATTTCCAAAAGAGAATGTCCTTTTGCTTTTTATTGCCCTCCCCATTTTTCAGAGGACACAAAAGGTTCGCTATGCATGCTAGACTGCTACCACAGTTGTTGTGAGGACCCTTTTAGTGCCCGGGTTGGGCACCCCTGTTTTAGCTTAGTTTTGCGGCTTGTGCCCTTTTTAAAATTCATACACATTTTTATTCATGTTTTAGCAAGCCTGATTTTTAGCAATTGTGTTTACATATTTTATGAGCTGCTTTATTCTAGGAAGGCAAGGTTCACACTGCACATTTGATCAGTCTTTGTACCACGTATAATCTGTACATATTGTCCAAGGCTGTTACGTGCAGCACATGATATATTAACTCGTCTTGCCAGCTCAGGAGCCAGCTTCTATCCCCAAGATACAGAATTACATCAGAACTGCTGTCCAAATGATGTTTGGGTCATTATATAAACTACACATAGGCCCGAGGAGGCGGAAGAGCAATCCGGTCATAAACATCCTGAGACACATACTACACGACAGACAGTTTTGCTTGTGCTGACTTCTCAGTCTTCCGAGAGGATTGCCATCCATACAACAGGCAGTCCCCTGTTATTTGATTCAGGTATGGGCCAGGCAGAGGGTTACAACCACCATGCTCTCAGATTTAGACATAGGGTTTTGGCAGGAACCTCTAGACTATCTAGAAACAAACAACATGGTGGAGTTATTTATCTCCTTTACTTTGACTGTAATATTGGTTGGCTTGCTTTGTTTCATCTGCCTATTTACCTCAGCGCATGCTTTTTATACCAGAATGCGATCGCTTCACTAAACGCATTGAAATCCAGTTTGCATTTTGTGTTTCACCGTAGTGTGAGTGAGTGACTGAACGAAAGGGGTATGATCTTTTTCCACGACTTCCCTGAGGAGTCAGAGTGTTCTGTTTAGGTTGCCATAATCACCTTTCACCACAACAGGTTTGTGTGAGACACTGTGAGCTAGCCAGGAGTCAGGCTGACAAATGTTTAGCGGCATTGGTTGCACTTAGTCTCCCACACTCTGTGGTGCTGCCATCCTAAGCATGCAGTCCTATTACGGAAGTAGGAACAGTATAACACAGTCATGCCATGAGTACATTGCAGATTGCCCGATGAGGCCTGTGATGAGGGAGGATCCTTGTTTGAAATGTGAGGTGGCCATGAGCATGGTGATACTACAGAACAGGAATAGAAAGGATAACAGGAAAGTGAGAATGAGGAGCACAGTAAATGCTGGGTGACAGTGGAACCATGTGCTAGTGAGAGGAAATAGCAAAGGGAATCAAAGCAGGAAAATGAGAACTAAGTGGGACAGTGCAGGGGAAAAGCAGCAGGACAGGGCCAGGTAGTAGGCCTATCCCTCCCCTCATTATGTTACATGTCCCCCCAACCCTGTATTTCAGAATACAGAAATCTGCTCATCTGTTGTCTTGGAATTTACAACTGACAACATGGAAAGTTACTCATTAGAAGCACAGTTTTCAGTATTTTTCCATTTTAAAAAATAAATACAGACAGGAAATACATAGTTTTCTATCTGTATTTATCTGTAAAGTCAGTAAAAACTGGAAGCCTTATTTGTAATGTACACAATGTGACCAGTAAGTCACGGTTTGGTTTTGGGTAGGGAACCTGTCTGACTCATTGTTGCACTTGGCCCTTTCTGCAGGGTTACCCACAAAAGTTTTGTCTTCTTCCCTCCTGTATGGCTGGATTAATTTTTGCTGGCTTTAGGACCTTATGTACTTTACCACTGCTAGCGATTGTTAAGTGCTTGGGCTCACTCCCTAAAACATGGTAATACTGGCTTACACCTAATAGGCCTATTTAGCTTAATTGTATATCCCTAATAAAGAGGCTTACCATATTTCCAGAGCCAGTAAGTTAAATGCTATTAGACGGCCTGCAGCACTTATTGTGCCACCAACTTAAGTAGCCCCTTAAAACATGAATCAGGCCTGCCAATGCAGCCTGTGCGCACTATTTAACTGCAAATTTGACACAGCAAAATATACCTTTTGCCAAGCCTAAAACTCTTTTTTAATACATAAAAATCAGCCCTGGGGTAAGCCCCAGATAGCCCATAGGACAGGGTGCATTTTATTTAAAAAGTTGGATGTGTACTTTTAAGTCTTACATGTCCTAGTAGTGAAAAACTCACAAATTTGTTTTTCACCACTTTGGGGCCTACCGCTCCCATAGGATAAGTTTCAAAGAGAGGGAGCACACTGCCTGCACTCCAGCAACAAAGTATGACCCCAAAGCATCATGGTAAATGCAGCCGATTAGTAGTCTGCTCCATAGGATAACATTGGGTTACCTTGTTACATTCAATAAGTGGTAATATTTGTTTGAGAGTAGGTAGAAATGTCATGTTTATTGTCTAGGGAATTCATCATCATCAAAGGCTTTTATTCGGCTATAAGCCATAAAAGGATAATACAAAAATATAATAACAGTAGTAAAACATATACATAAATATCAATAAAACACATCCTAAAAACAGTGCTACAATAAAATCACAGTCAGTCAATTAATCAAATTGCTGCTGAATAATAGACAACCATATAACCGTTTAAATTTAGTTCAGATCAACATTATTCAATGGTTTCATGGGTCTAAGTCTAGCATACAGGAATTATTGCATATAACCGTATTCCAGATCTTAGATAAAATCTAAAGTGCATGATAGTGAACGCAAATATAGCAATCTTCAATAAAATCCTCCCAAAAGTGCAAGGTGCTGACTCTAAATCGAAGCAATTTAAATCTGGATTCAGTATTCACAGTCCATATTAACAACTACCATTCATTGATTTTCTATGTCTAAACTCGGCATACTTGATTTATATCCATTGGCAATCTCTAAAACTAGAGCAAAGATGATAGTGCTATCAACATTCTTTATAAAATGTAAAACATAAAGTGCATAGTAGTCAATACCGTCATTACAAGTTTGAATGCCCCAAACTACAATAAATATATGCTGCACTTAAGTAATTAGTTGAAAAGGCAGCAGTAAGACCAGGGGCTGAGGTGGAAAAAACCCACAATAGGGTATCAAGTGCAAGGTGCTAAGTCCAAGTCAGATCAATTAAACTCTGAGTTCAATATTCTCAGCTCATAATGTGTAAGATTATGTGCCTTCAACACACTTTATATCAGGTGGTAGACCAATCGTAATTTTGGGTTAATAACTTGGAAGTAGCATAACCTACAGTACTCTAGAGGCTCAAGGCCGCTTTATCTCTAATGTACACTGCTGCTAATAAGAAGCGGCTTATTCCACATATTATATAAGGCGTAGCTTCCTTATGCTTCCTAGTTCCTAAATTGTTATAGATCAGGCAGATCCATTTCCTTCTAGGCTTCTCATAAGCTTTGCAGTACAGTAGTACATGTTATGTAGTTTTGATACTTCTCATATTGCATAAGCTGCAAATTAAGTCGTCTCTGTTATTCCTCTGCTGGTCCCATTTAACGGTAAATGTCTTGATTTGGAGGATTTCATACCGTAAGTGTTTTTACACACCTTAGTTGAATTATATCTAGCCACTCTTCAAAACTGGGATTTAATTTGATGTTTAAAAATTGGGAGGTCAGCCTTCCCAGTCCCGTATTGTGGTAAGGATTACTAAAAAGATAATCCCAATACACTTGTTTCAAGGGACCCTTGGAGTACACAGTAAGGGTATGGGGTTCCTCCCTAAAAAGATTTGAGACCAAGTTTAAAAACCAGGTCCTTACATGATGAAGTCAGGGGAATGATACAGATCCATCTAGGTACACTAACTCAATTAATACTTCTCTATAATGCATCAGGTCTTGTGTTGTCCACAGTCTGCACCAACAGAGCACTGGCTTTAGAATTGTTAAATAGTCAATTTGCTTTATATTCAAATCAAGGAACATTGGAATCAGGGGTGTTGAGGCAGGTAATCCTAGTATGCTTCTCACAAAATTATTTTCTTGTGACGCTAGTTGTTTCAAATGAGCTGATCCCCATAGTTCTGCCCTGTTTAATGCAACGGCTTGCACTTTGTGTCACCTCGAACACAGGAGATACTACTTTTACTCTTGGGTTTCAATGTTTATTGCTGATTGCTATAGATTTTATGGACACGGAGTGCTTTAGCTTTGTCCACATGGGTCGCCCAAGATAACTTGAAATCCAACATTATCCCTAAATAATTAAAGATTTTAACACATTCGAGTTTTTGCCCTTGGATTGAAATGTTCCTCTTAAGCAGTCTATGAAGTCTGACAATCAAATATTTTGTTTTATTTATATTAATTTCTAGCCCATTTAACATACAATATTCCTTAAACTTCTCTAATAGGGTCTGTAGCCCCATAGGGGTTTGGGACATCAAAATAGTGTCATCTGCAAAGAGAAGTGCGGGGACAAAGTCCTCGCTTAGTCTCGGGGAGTCGTGGACACACTGTTTGAGATAGTCAACTACAACGTTAATGTAGAGAGAGAGAATAGGGTTGGTGTGAGTACGCACCACTGTCTCACTCCCCTCTTAATGGGAAGAGGATCTGTTAGCTCACCGTTTGGACCCCACTGGACCTTTACCTAGTTGTTTTCATGCAACCTAGTTATCTAATGCAAAGGTTTTCCAGGATACCCTGTTTCCTTAACAAGGCCCATAGGGTGCCCCTTGGAACCACATCAAAGGCAGCACGTATGTCCACAAACGCTATATAAAGATGACCTCTCTTCAGTTTGGAATATTTCCACATGATACATAGGAGCCTCAAGACCTGATCGATTGTGCTGGTTCTCGGCCTAAAGCCTGCTTGGCAAGATGTTAAAATGTTACCCTCTTAGGTCTACTCAGCTTTTCTATTTATCAGCTGCCTGGCATAGATTTATTTGTAGTACGTTAATCAAACTAATCAACCTATAGTTTCCAGGCTCCTGCCTAGATCCTTTTTTATAGATCAGAATAATTTCCGCCCCTTTACACGTTCCAGGGACAGGGTCTCCCCTTGCTATTGCATTACTAATTAAGTTGAAATACAGAGCCCATATGTCGGTGCTTTGTCTATATAATTCCCCTGGGATCTTGTCCAGGCCCTGGGCTTTACCTAATTTAATGGTCTCTATGGCCACCACCATTTCTTCCAGGCTAAAACAAATGTCTGTAGCCAATGTTAGTTGTTCCCTGCAAGAAGGGGAAATGTTGATTATGCTCCAATGGTTCTGAGTAGAGGTCAGTTTAATGGCTTACTCATATGCCAGGATCAACATGGTGTTAGATGTCTCCTCTTTGCTCCCATGGGTGACTATCCTCCAAAAGGTTACTGTATCTTTACACCTGGCTGCAACAAGAAGATCAGACCAACTTTGATCCTCACAGTTTTTCTCTGCATTGGTCAAGATTTTCCTACAGCTAGCCCTTGCTTGCAGTACCACTATCGGATTTTTTGACTTTAGGGCTTCCAATAGTAGCTTGTACCAGGGATTAGACCACTTGGGGCAATCCACACCCTGGTCTGGCTTTCGTTGTATTGTTTTGGTAAGGTAGGGCCTTGAAGCTATAATCAAGGATTAGTGGATATCTAGGATCGGTATCTCATCGGGTGTTTTATGGACATAAGGGTTCAGTAGGTCTGCAAATGTGTTGTATAGGTTCGCCATGTCCCCCAAGTTACTCAGTACTGAAGGCCATTTTACTGACCTACGGTTATTGCTGACAGTAGGTTGATGTTCTACCCTTTCCCTCCCCATGCAATTCAAATCCAGAAGGCACCCCCTCAGTTCTGTACGTAACGGGAAATGGTTGCTTTCTCTTCTATTATCTATTTAAAATGTTGCTATCCTATCCCTTGTGGTTATGTTATGCATAACATAATCAAGCCTTAAGCGTACCCTGCCTCTTTGGAATGTATCCAAGTTGGAACCATCCTGTCCTATTCTACCATTGCATACCCTTAAACCATGTTTTACAGTGAGGTTCATATGTTGCAAAGCCGCAAAAGTGCAAGAAACTGTCTCTTCAGTGGACAAGAAAGGGATACCTCTTACAGTGTCTTCGTCCTCCACCAATTGCTCTAGACCAATTATAGGTTCATAATTGCAATTGAAGTCACCTCCTATTAACTTTGCTCTCCTGTCGAGATATTCTTTGGCATATCATCTAGAATTTCTATTGCACATAACTTCTGATTTGATCTCCTTGGTCTTATATAAACGTTTTAAAGGTAGAATGAGATCTTATTTTTGACACTCAGTGACACCCCCAGGATATCAGGAGAGGCTATGTCATACATATTTATCTCAACATTTAGGGATATTTTCACCCATAGGACCAATCCCCCAGATGATCTTTCACTTGATATAGTGGTGGCACTCACAAAATAAGTTTTGTAGCCCAACTTTCGTGGTGGTTCCATTAGCCTAGTCTCCTGGAAAAGGCAGTGCTGGAATTGACCTGCCATGTTCCATGAGATCACGGAAACACTGTCCCCAGCTGATGGCAACGCGGAGCTTGTTATAGGTCCCTGGGATATTGCAAGATCATTACTACCAGGTGTTAGCCCCTCTTTGCTCCCTGGCCTCAAATTCTGTTGGATGTTCTCACCTAGGGTTCCATATATTGTTACACCTATATTTTGGCCCCGGACTAATGGGCCCAATTGAGTCAGTCAATCTACTGTCTCATGGTCAGTATTTCTTCTGTTCATTGCTGAAAATCCCGTCTGTCTTTGGCTATTTCTTGCAACTAAGGAGTTGGGAGAAAAAGAGGCATGCAATCTAAATCACATGGTGGGTTTAAGGAAAACACTAGATCTCAGCTCCATAGAAATAATACCATCAATTAGTTTTTTATCCTTCACTGTCAGTACGATAGCGTCGTATCGCCCATTACCTCCCAACAATCTTCCTACTTTCATGATGTCTGAGTGAATAAATGATAGACATTGCCGCTTATGCCTGATCCAGTGGGTAAGTAAATTTTTAAGAGTCTCCATCTTCCCCAAATGGTTGATGCAATTGCAGCACATTTGTTAAGTAGACTACTTATTCCTTGAGGTGCCTTGAGCTTCTCTCAGAGTTTTGCATGCTGACAGAGCTAGTTGCCCTTCTATGGTGGGGTATAATATTTGATTTAGTTGGACAGCCTGCTTCTCTTGCTAGTGGCCAAGGTTTAGAATGGCCCTCTTAAGAGGTATTACAAACTTCCTTATGGGATGCTTCTACCTGGATCTGTAGTTTCCTTCTGTACTCTTCTTTCCCTCCTGCTCCCCGTCTTCTCTCTTCATCTGTGTGCTCCTCTCTCTCTCCTTTGCACCGCGACCCGCGTGTGTCTCTTCTTCTCTGTCCCTCTTCTTGGCTCCTTCCTCTGCTGCTCGTCGCCCTCTTCTTCTTCACCTTCATCTGTATTCTTCTGTCTTCTGCGCTCCTCTTCTTCACCTTCATCTGTATTTTTCTGTCTTCTGCGCTCCTCTTCTTTTGCACCTCCTTCTATGGTCTTCTGTCTTCTGTTCTTCGGCTCCTCTTCTTCTGTGGTCTTCTGCCTTCTGTTCTTCGGCTCCTGTCTTCTGTTCTTTAGCTCCTCTTCCTCTGTTAGCTCTGTTTCCTCTGCTACCTGCTTCCTGGTTCTTCCCGCTCCTGTCTCGTCTCTCCCCCTCACTCGCCTCCCCCTCTCTATCACCCCTATCTACCCCTATCTCTATCTGTCTCCCTCACTCACTACCTCCTCCTATCTACCTATCTCTCTATCTCTCTATCTGTCTCCCTCACTCACCACCTCCTCCTATCTACCTATCTCTCTATCTTCCCCCCCACTCGCCACCCCCTCTGTTACCACCCCTATCTTCCTATCCTTTCACTCTATCTCTCACCCTCACCCACCTCTACAACCCCCCCTCCCCTATCTTCCCAACCTTCCTCCTATCTCTCTCCCTAACTCCTAAACTTCCTAAAACTCACCCCCACCACCCTTAACCCCCCCTCCCCCATCTTTTCTCCCCTCTACCTGTCCCCCCCTCCCTCCGCTTTCCCGCCGCCACCTCCTGCACGCCCCCGCCCCCCAGCTCCCTTTTGTCGCCCCACTCCCGTCCCCCGCCCCCCGCCCCCAGCTGACCCCCCCCTCCTCCCTCTTATGGCGGCCGCTGCGCGATCGCGCCGCTGGCGCGCGAAAGGCAAGCCTGTCTGCGCCCGTCTGCGCCCGTCTGCGCCCGTCTGCACCCGTCCGCGCCTGGTCCGCGCCTAGCGCCACGACCCCTGGCCCTCAGCACTCCCAAACCCCGCTGCTCAGCTACGACACCACCACCCTCCACGCCCTCAACCCAGGGCGCTCCAGCACCTGCTTCCAAGCTAACCCAAAACGCACCCATGGACCTTTCGCTTGCCACACCTGCAAATGTATCTTCCACCACGTAACTACCATGACCACCAGCCCTCGCGCCATCAACCACCTCAAATGCATCCTGGTCAACGCTCGATCCGTCCACAAGCACGCCGTTGAACTCTGGGACCTCCTGGACTCCACAGCACCGGACGTCACCTTCATCACGGAGACCTGGATGAACGCCTCTTCGGCCCCAGACATCGCCATAGCCATCCCCGAGGGCTACAAGATTTCCAGGATAGACCGCACCAACCAAGTAGGAGGAGGAATCGCCATCATCTTCAAAGACTCCATCAGCGTCACCACCTCCACCGAAGACACCCCCCTCGCCGCAGAACACCTGCACTTCCAGATTCGCACCGACCCCAGGACCACCCTCAGAGGATCCCTCATCTACCGTCCCCCCGGACCGCGCACTCTTTTCAGCGACTCCATCACCGACTTCGTCTCCCCGCACGCCCTCGCCTCGCAGGACTACAACTTCAGCATCGTTAAAGAGTTCTCCAACCCCAACGCCAACGCCATCACGCCCTCACAAGACCTGTGCAACTCCCTCGCCACCTTCTTCCATCGCAAGATCACCGACCTCCACGACAGCTTCGGACACCAGACCCAGCCGAGCAACACGGAACCCACACCCCCAGCCATCACCCTCAACGCCTGGACCCACGTCAACACTGAAGAGACCAAAACCACCATGAACTCAATCCACTCCGGCACCCCTTCGGACCCCTGCCCACACTTCATCTTCAATAAAGAGGACGACATCATCGCCCCGCACCTCCAGACCATCATCAACTCCTCTTTTTCATCGGCTACCTTCCCCGAAAGCTGGAAACACGCCGAAGTCAACGCCCTACTAAAGAAACCTACGGCTGACCCAAGCGACCTGAAGAACTTCCGCCCCATCTCGCTCCTCCCGTTCCCTGCCAAAGTAATAGAGAAGACCGTCAACAAACAGCTCACCAACTTCCTGGAAGTCAACAACCTTCTCGACCCCTCACAATCCGGATTCCGAGCCAACCACAGCACTGAAACCGCCCTCATCTCAGTCACAGACGACATCAGAACCCTGATGGACAACGGTGAAACAGTCGCCCTCATCCTCCTCGACCTCTCGGCTGCCTTCGACACCGTCTGTCACCGCACCCTAATAACCCGCCTCCGCTCCACCGGGATCCAAGGCCAGGCCCTGGACTGGATCGCCTCCTTCCTCTCCAACCGCTCCCAAAGAGTCTACCTCCCACCTTTTCACTCAGACCCCACCGAGATCATCTGCGGTGTCCCTCAAGGCTCCTCGCTCAGCCTGACACTCTTCAATGTCTACATGAGCCCCCTCGCCGACATCGTACACAAGCACAACATCATCATCACCTCCTACGTCGACGACACTCAACTTACACTCTCCCTCACCAAGGACCCCGCCAGCACAAAGACCAACCTACAAGACGGTATGAAGGACGTCGCAGATTGGATGAGGCTCAGCCGTCTGAAACTGAACTCAAACAAAATGGAAGTCCTCATCCTTGGCAACACCCCGACCGCATGGGACGACTCCTGGTGGCCCACGGCCCTTGGCACCGCACCGACCCCCTCTGACCACGCCCGCAACCTCGGCTTCATCTTGGACCCTCTTCTCACCATGACCAAACAAGTCAACGCCGTGTCCTCCGCCTGCTTCCTCACCCTCTGCATGCTCCGCAAGATCTTCCGCTGGATCCCCGCCGACACCAGAAGAACCGTGACCCACGCCCTCGTCACTAGCCGCCTGGATTACGGCAACACCCTGTATGCTGGGACCACCGCTAAACTCCAAAAATGGCTGCAACGTATTCAAAACGCCTCCGCCCGCCTCATCCTCGACGTACCCCGCAACAGCCACATCTCCGCCCACCTGAGACACCTGCATTGGCTCCCAGTCAGCAAAAGGATCACCTTCCGACTTCTCACCCACGCACACAAAGCCCTCCACGACAAGGGACCAGAATACCTCAACCGACGCCTCAGCTTCTACGCCCCCACCCATCTCCTCCGTTCCACCGGCCTCGCTCTCGCCGCCGTCCCTCGCATCCACTGCTCCACGGCGGGTGGGAGGTCCTTCTCCTACCTGGCGGCCAAGACTTGGAACACCCTCCCCACCAGCCTCAGAACCACCCAGGACCACTCCGTATTCCGGAGACTCCTCAAGACCTGGCTCTTCGAGCAGCAGTAACCCCCTTCCCCCTAGCGCCTTGAGACCCGCACGGGTGAGTAGCGCGCTTTATAAATGTTAATGATTTGATTTGATTTGGATTTCAATGCAATCAGGTGACCTACTGTTGCAATCATTATCCCATTCTCTAAACCCATGTGATGTATAGGTAGCATTGCACTGCTCAGAATTTTGATTGAACTGTGCAATGGGTTATGGGGGAATTGAGCGCCTGCCTGGTGAGTTTGAAGGTCCGGATGAATCTCCTTTCATATTTACCTTTCTATTGATTCCCGCTCCCTCTCTATCCTTGGCACAAACCAGCAGGGTTTCTACCAGACATCTTAACTCCCTAACCTCTCACTTTAAGTTACCAATTATCTCATGTAGGTTTACTTTGTCCCTCAGTTTACATTTCGGGCAGTTGTCCTGGGCATGATGCAAAAGTGCTGTTCCCCCCTTAATCAATTGTATTGCAGGGCCATCTTGGGAGTTAGTGTCTATGCATTTTTGTTTTGTCGGGCGCGTTGTTTGACTCATCCTCCGCCAAAACAATATATCTGTTGGAGCATGTTATATCACACCCTTGTGCTGCGCCCCCTCTCTTCAATACTTTGGCTTCTCTTTCCTTTATAGTATCGAGACTTTGGTGGATTGGTTGTCGAACAGCATCCCCCCTCCCATCGGTGACTTTTGCCCTTTCTGGCCTTATCTTTTTTATATAGAAGGATGTGATCTTTTTGTCGGGTGCTTCCTGTGTTTTGAACTTGGCACAGAGCAAGGATTCTACCTCTTCTATTAGGTAATCTATCTGGAAAATA
Source organism: Pleurodeles waltl (assembly GCF_031143425.1). Classification (NCBI taxonomy): domain Eukaryota; kingdom Metazoa; phylum Chordata; class Amphibia; order Caudata; family Salamandridae; genus Pleurodeles; species Pleurodeles waltl. The sequence goes on along the minus strand of NW_027149836.1, from coordinate 800,252 downwards.
GTACAATTTTCCCCTGCATTCCTTGTTTTCTTGGGGATTTTCCCCTTACCCAGGGGAAACTTAGCTGCTTTTCGTTTCCCCATAATCCGTTGTTTTAATTAGTTTGGTCCCAGCTACTCAACCCCTGATGTTAGTTCCTTTTCTCATGGTGGAACCTACTCCTTATTTACTAATATTTCCCTGTGTGTCTTCCCTAAAGAAAGTAATTAGTACCACCTAATAGGGTCTTGTAAACAGTGTTACACAATTGGTTCGCTGGGCAGGTGATCAGCTACTTGCCCCTACGTATATATGACCATAAATACCTTGTTTATAATAACAAAGTCCACGACAACCCAGAGGCGGGTTAGAATGAAGATTAAAAGAGGGGGGGGGCAGCCTAGCCACCCCCAGGCTCCGACGGGCATGGATAGGCCCACCCTTGGCCCAAGCTTTGTCCGGGTGCATCCTGTGCTGCAGAGGAAGAGTCTGCACTATAAGCGCGATGGAAACACCTCGTCCCTCATGCAGGTGAGATCAATAATGCAGGCAGAGGAAAGCAGCAGGGCACCCTGGGACAGGTAGTCCTACCAGGGTGGCAATCTCAGATGGGGAGGCAGGCACAATGACCCTGGGGCAGACGGTCCCATCAGGGTAAGTGAATCACCCCTCACGGTGTCCCCCACATGTCAAGAGCATCCCGCGTTGCGAGGGAAGAGTCTGCGCTATAAGCGTGATGGAAACACCTTCTTCCTCACACAGGTGAGAAAAATAATGCAGGCAGAGGAAAGTAGCAGGGCACCCTAGGACATAGAGTCCCACCAGGGTGGCATTCTCAGGCGGGGAGGTACGCACAGTGACCCTGGGAAAGATGGTCCCACCAGGGTGAGTGAATCATTCCTCACGGTGTACCCCAAACATCAAAAGCGTCCCGCGCTGCGGAGGAAGAGTCTGCACCATAGGCGCGATGGAAACACCTCCTCCCTCACGCAGGTGAGATCAGTAATGCAGGGAGAGGAAAGCAGCAGAGCCTTTTCAGATTTTAAGTTACAATTCTGGAAATTACTGGTTTAAAAAGTTGGTATTTTCTTGACCTAACCATTTGGTGCCTGCAGCCTTTTTCCTGGGTCACATGACTTGGTGTAGTTGGCAGATGGCCTTTGTGTATTCCTTACCACACAATAAAGAGACTGGGTATTGGCAGGGTGGGCCATTGAATGCAAAATGGGAGCAGGGCAGAGCTGTGCACAGCCCTACTTACATCTCAAAGACACTGCCTCAGCTCGCACACAGAGGGCCATATTTACACGCACAACTGCATTCACGCAGTTTTGCGTGTAAAAGTATAGCGCCGGCTAGCACCATTCCTGGACGCCACCCGGGCACCATATCTGTGGAACGGCGCTAGCCGGCGGTAATGCCCGGTTAGCATCATTGTAAATGACGCTACCAGGTGGGAAGGCGTAGGGGTTGTGCGCTACATTATTGCGCTACACTGTTTAGAGGCAAAAAAATGCCTCTAAGCAGAGTAATGCCATTTCCTGGCGCACAACCCCCATGGACATGACTCCTGTCTTAGTAAAGACACGAGTCATGCCCACCACCCCAATGGCCATGCCCAGGGGACCCCTGCATTGGGGCCTCCGCCATGCAGGGGTCCCCAAGTCAGGGCCCCCAAGCGGGTAAAAACAAAACAATAAAAAAACGTACTGGGAATTACCTGGGATAGGGGCCCCCATCCCACAGTGTCCCTCTGGGGTGGGTGGGGGTGTCCCTGGGGCCAGGAAAGGGCACCTGTGGGCTCTTTCCATGGTCTCTGACCATAGAAATATGTCTGCAGGTTCCCCTAACACCTGCCCATACCCAAGTGTTAAATAGCCATTATTTAAAGCCCTGCCCCCCATGCTAGTTTTTAGCATGGGGACTAAATATGGCGCTAAGGCCATACTGTCGTTTTCTGCACGGGAACGACTACTTTGCATCTCATTGATGCAAGGTAGGTTTCCACGTCCAGAAAATGTCGTAAACTCCATAACTCTGGAGTTAGACGTGTCTAGGGCCGAAGTATAAATATGGAGTTAGGTTTGTGTGAATTAGCGTAAAAAAATGATGCTAATTCAGTGCAAACCGAGTATAAATATGGGCCAAAGAGCTTCACACCATCCCATTGTGCCTGCAGACAGATTGGGACCAGGGCTGGGAGACATAAAATTCTAGAGTCTTCGGCAAGGGGAAAACTCCAGATGTTTTTTCACTTTAAAGTGGGCCCCAGGAATAAAAAAAAGGCTCTCAGATCTGCTCTTCAGTTCATGTTTGGACTTGTGGGAAGACTCTCAGAGGGCTGCCTTGCTGCCTGCTGTATACATCATTGGACTGCCTTGCTGCAACAAGAAGACTGTCCTCCTGCCTGAAACCTAGCCTGTGCCCTCAGAGAACTTTTCTGCTGCTTGAAACCTGCTTTCCTGCTTGTACCCAATTCATTCAGAGTGACTCCAAGAAGTAGTTGGCTGGCCTCCTGATCACAGCTCCAGGGACATATAAGGCTCCAACCAACCTGAACCCAGACCTGGACCCTGCCTGAGTGAGCCCTGAGCCTACAGGTGGTGCCCCACCAGTCCTGGGTCCTGGGAAGTAGTGCTACCGCTGGTCAGATTGCCCAAATCCAAAACTTGGGACTTAAAATATTTTCTGCTAAAAAGTGCTCTGAGAATCGAGAGGACACCGGGACATTCCTGATCACTTATCCACCCAAGGTGCATTGCCAGATGGCCTGACTTTGCTGTAGCTGCTGCTACATTCTGCTCTGCAACAGCAAATACTGTTCAGTGACTCCTCGCAGAAGGGGTATCCAACCTTGTGGATCCCTCGGTGGCTCCAGCCTGAAGATTCGGCCTGCTCAAATCTTTCAATTTTCATAAAAGAGACTAAGTAAGAATGCCAAAATCCTCACTGCAACTCCCTCCAGTGGCTCCCCGGTGATGCCTCCTCCTTGGATACTGCTGCCTTGACCAGCTGAACTTTACCTTATCAGACATTTTTCTTTAAACTCCGATGGAAAGCAAAGACTGTGCCCAATCCATTTTGTGTATCTCACCCACACTCCATCACTGTCGGCCAAAACTTTTGACTTTGCTCCAGTCTCAGACAACTAGATGTCCGTGGATGGCGCTTTGATCTTTCAAGCGCTATTTTACACTTTAAATTTAAAAATCCATAACTCAAGTTCTACTCTCTGTATCTTACGCATTGTCTCTAAGTTAAGCATGACTGCTTTTGTGCCAACTACCAGAGGATTAAGCACAGGTGGTTTTAGTGACTTTTTACAGTTCACCCTGACAAGGATTATGGTTGTTGCTTGAGTAGGGTCTCCTACCCCCACCTCAAACTACCAAACCAATTTCTCACTTCTCATTTGTACAATGATACTATTTGTTAGAGACATATTTATTATTATAATAAGGCTGCAAGCATACCCATTTATTTCCATAGGAGTGACGTGGTCAGCTATAAGAATGGTGCCAATCCCAGCTTTGCCGAATTTCTTCAGGAGAGATGTGGTTTAAAGAATAATGTATACTCATTTTAATCTCAAAATATCAGCTGGGTCATGTTCTTTTATTAATCTATAAGCATGGTTCTTCCATTGTGATACATTATTTGACTAACACAGCTTCCTCCCTTGAAATGAAAACGTAGTAGAAGTGGAAATTATATATGTATATATATGCTTAATGTAGCTAAACAATCTTGAATCCCACTTTCCCTTGTGTCTGACTTTATCAGTTCTTTTAACAGCTCTGAAGTAGTCCCAAAGGTGTGGTGGTATTAGTCTGAAAAAGTGCAGAGTGGCTCCATGGAAGTAGAAGATGAGACGAATGCCGCATAGATGACATTTGAGCAAGTCTGTGGATTACATTTGCGTGGGGTCCAAGGCATGATGCAGGGTCTATTTGTTTCCTGAAAACAATGGGCATAGACTCTAGCCCGATACAAGATGTCACCACACCTTTAAGGGCATGTTACCTGCTTTTTGTTCTGGGTCGCATCAGGTAGAAAGAAAGGAAAAAGCTGTATGGATAATGCAGAGTTCAACAATGCACGTTGGTGGAATTTATGTCCTTCACTTGGTTCCTCACTTTTTCTCTCTACTCTTCTTACCTATCTATCTGTTGAAGATGTTTTTCACCTTCCTCCAAAAACCTTTATAATGCAATGGGCGTTAGTAGGCCTAATGATCTTCTGGATCTCATGAATGAGAATGGTAGACTTGGAGGATTGGTGTTCCACCGATTGAGCTATAGGAGAAGCATCTTGCTCTTTGCTTGTTCTGATGAGAACCTGTTTCGCAACATGATGTCTATGTTGAACCTATAAATAGAATAAAAGAAAAGAGAGATGAGAGGTGGACCAGAGGGTGGCTTGAAGATATGTTTTTCAAGGCAGTGGACTATGAGTAGTTTCACATTTCATCCTAAATTATACATGTCGCCAGTCCATATCGTATAAGGGCTATTATTCTTCCTATTTGAAATGTACAATTCGGGGCAGCAAACACAAATCCAGAGCCCCCAAATACATAATTTTTCTGTATCTCGATGTCAGGCATCCCCATAAAAGAGACATACATTTCAAACTCACATTTTCACAACAGAATTTGTTGATGTGACAATACACAGCTACATATGTTTACCTATTTATTGGATAATTTCTAAAACAAAAATAATGTCAGGATGGATAGACACCATTGCAAATAAGAGCCTGGAGTTGTAGTGACCTTGTACTGTGCACTAAATTTGGTATTGGTGTTGTTAGTATTTTTTAACTTTCCTAGGACAACAAAATCCATAAAGGTAATCAAATTCATATTTTTGTGAGACACCCATCTTAAACATTTGCTCCACTGACCAATCTTTACTTTATTCAGAGCCTGATTTAGAGTTTGACCGAGGCGCAAGGGCCATCCAAAAATGGCTGTTGAGCCACACACCGTCATAGAGATCTGTTCACCCTATTTAGAATGTAGAAGTTTGATGGACGGAAGTTTATCATCCTTCCACCGCCTCAGATACATTTTACTTACTGTGCCAACCGCAATAAATCTTAAACATGGTGAACCTATGGTTGAAAAGTCTATACATCATCCACCATATTTACAGTATAATTTCTGTTGGCAGAAACAAGGCAGTTTATCGTCCACATTGGTGTTTAGGAGAAAAAGAGCATAAACCGCTAAACCATGCCAACAATTCACCCAGAACCTACTCAATCATCAGGTCCCTGCTACTACAAGCCCTGGGACTCAATCTGGCAGCTGTAGAGAAACTTTAGCAACACAAAAGGATGATGGACGGAGTGCTGACAATGCAAACATTCACCCCCAGACACAGATCTGGGTTTAATCCATTGTTTTTTTGCTCACCATGCCACCCCAGTTTGGACCCAGCCATATGCAAATCAGTCTTGACCCTGTTCCTCAAGGGAACAGTCCAGCCCGAACTGCTAGGCCAGGTCCTCCCTGGACAGGAAACAAGCATCCTGGGACTGGTTTCAGGGTTTCACCCCTCATCAGCCAGGCTAGCTTGATTCCAGTGGCTTGCTCACTTAAAAAAAAAAATTAAATGCACTGTTAGATACCAATGTCACTTAAGATTATCTACATCAAAACGAATCTAATAACGCATGATTCTCTCTCCCTGTGTCTACATGCCTCACACTCCCAACCTAAATAAAATACTCAACTAACACAATTTTACTACCCCCTCGCACTTCAAATCACTATAGCACTCTGCATTTCTGTAAAATGTACGTAGTCAGCCAAACATATAATGCAAAAAAAGTATAATAAACCTGTTTATAGTTTTTATTAAAGTGTATGTATGATAGTAATGATTCTAAACAGAAGTGTGTTCATAACAAACACAACTCATATGAGGCTACCTTTGATCCCTGTTTTTCATCTTACCTCACTCTTCACAATCATATGATTCAACCATGTACCCAACAAAGATAGCCCCACAACCCACTCACTTCTATGTTACATTTTAAACACTGTACATAATATCAATGACAGGACACACACTCGCATGCCAGGCTTTTTATAACTAAATGCAAAAAAGAACAACACAAATCTTCATTCTCTGGGTATTAATCAGTGTAACAAAAACAGCATCATGAACGATAAACATCCAGAGGAGGGAAGAAAATAGTATGCTCTCAAAGTCTTACATTTTATGTCTCAAGCTGTGGTGCTTGCCCCTCGTTAATCCTTGTAGCTTCCTCTTTGGGGGCTCTCTATCCTCCTGGAGCAGATGGAATCCGGGCATCTATTTCTTAGGACGGGATGGGTTTTTTAGGATTTTTGGTGGAGGGACAAGGCCTGGGGCTTCTAACGAGAAATGTTTATTGGCTTGGTGAGGTCTGGGGTATATTGCTGTGTAGGTGTATGATTATGTTTTGGGCAGGATTAATAATAGAGAGATGTGGCGGAATTGGGTCTACAAGTGAAATTGTGGTGTGTGTCAGAAAGGGATCAGGTGTTGTAATGGGGTCATGGATGGAATGAGGGCAGGGGTAGTAATAAGGACAGGTGTCCCGAAACCAATAGCGCCTGAGGACCAGAGACACAGAGATACCACCAGAGACACAGGGGCATATTTATACTCTGTTTGCGCCAAATGTGCGTCAAAATTTTGGACGCACAATCGGCGCAAACCCTGCCCTATATTTATACTTTGACGTCTGACCCCGCGGGCGTCAAAATTCCACCATGTGCATTAATTATATGCAAGGTAGGCGTTCCCTTCCAAAAAATGACTTTAAGGCCTGTGCCCCTTATTTATACTCTGGTGTCATTTTGACGCACAGGAGGGGGTGGGCCTTAAAAAACGGCGCACAGCCTGATGGGCGCCGTTTTTTAACGCCTGGGTCAGGGCAGGCGTTAAGGGACCTGTGGGCTCGGAAAGAGCCCAGAGGTGCCCTCCCCTGCCCCCAGGGGCACCCCCTGCCACCCTTGCCCACCCCAGGAGGACACCCAAGGATGGAGGGACCCATCCCAGGGAAGTAAAGGTAAGTTGAGGTAAGTATTTATTTCCTATTTTTTGGGGGGCATAGGGGGGCCTGATTTGGGCCCCCCTACATGCCACTGTGCCCAATGACCATGCCCAGGGGACATAAGTCCCCTGGGCATGGCCATTGGGCAAGGGGGCATGACTCCTGTCTTTGCTAAGACAGGAGTCATGTCAATGGAGGTTGGGCGTAAAAAAAAATGGCGCAAATCCGGTTTGAGGCCTGAATTGTGCCTCAGACCTGACTTGCACCGTTTTTTGACGCACAACCCCCATTTTCCCATACACCGGCGCTGCCTGGTGTGAGTCATTTATTTTGACGCACACCAGTCCGCAGCGCCGGCTAACGTCATTCCATTAATAAGGCGCCCGCATGGTGTGTTGGAATGGCGTTAGCCGGCGGTAAAATATTTTACGCACAACTGCGTTGGCGCAGTTGTGCGTCAAAAAGTATAAATATGGGCCACAGTCTCTTTGTGGGGCAGACATGGCAGAGTACAGGTTCTCCAGGATGTCAATCATTTTCACCAGTTGCCGACTGACACCCTGGAAGGCATTCAACTATGCCATCTACTTCACAGATACTTTGTTAAGAATCTCGGATGCCTCCTGTGACACCAGTGCTGGTGGGAATGGAGTTGGGAAAGAGGTGCTGTGTGTGAAAGAAACTCTACTCCATTCAGTCTGGGTACAAGCTTGGTATCGGGGAGGGTGGTGCTATTGCAAGAGGTGGTCACAACAAGAGCAGATGTTGTAACCATTGATAATGTGGCAGTGTTGGAGCATAAATCTTATAATCAAAATTAACATGAAAATGTTTATAAACTAATGCATAATAATGCCGCATAGAAAATGTATTAATGTGTTTTACTAATGTGAGTCCGAAATGTGCCCGCGGGGAGTGGCCGCCAATATATATGGGGACTAATAAAATTGACTAATAATGAGTTATTGATGCACTAATGAATGATTTTGTATTAGTATTAAGAGCTATACATTAAGGTTTTGCTAATTAATTTACTAGGCCTTAGTTCGCATGAGTCGGGGCCTAGCTGCCCGGTTTCATATTAAATGTGTTTTTCTAACGTGCAGTGTGCTGACTTGCTGTAGGACATGTAATCGTATTTTTCCAGAAGCTAGAAGATGAGTGTAACTGTAGTAGATCCGTTCTCATGAAACTCGACTTGCTCAAGGAAACATTCTTGCTGAATGCAACAGTGTAGACTCGCAACAGGTACAAGGTCGCCTAAACTGGTATAGACAATGGAACTACTGACTGGGGATGCAAGAGGACCAAGAGAATATGAAATCATACCGGACATTCTACCCATTGGAGACGTCAAGAACCAATAAACTACATGAGAACTGTTGTGAGGTGACAATTTTGATGGTACGACTGGAAAACCATTGGATGGAGATAGTGGTGTGCTGAACCTGCCCAACTGGAAACTAGGGGACTGTACAACAGAAAAGGGATACAAACCTTTGACACGTGGAGCCATTAGAGATGCCATTGAGAACTATTCTTGCTATTACCCAGACACTTTGTCACTCTGCCCGAAAACTTTGCTGTTTGACTCTTCAAACCAACCTCACCCTTACCTTGCCCGTTCTATACTTCTCCTCCTTATGAGGGAAGTGTCCCTACTTACCCCGTCTTGCTGAAATTTGCTGTGTTTCTTTGGCTGATGGCGAATCAACTGATGTCCTGAGGACGAAAACTGACTCTGTATGCTGACCCATTACGGAGGGTAACTACATGATGATGGAATTTTAATTTTCTGTTTGCCTTTCCTTTCTAGGTACCAACTGCTTCTTTTGACAGAGACCATAGTTAGATGTTTTCTAAATTTGTGTTGCTAAATTGTTTTGCATGAAGCCCAACATGCCAATGCTAATTCGAGGGTAATTAAGAAGTTCACTAAACGGACGCAAATAGACAAATGACTGAATCAATGCTTTGTTGAATAATGCACTAATGATACTCTGCTAAGGTTAACCTATGTTGACGACGTGTTATGTTCTAATATTCATAATCTTTGCTTTGATTAAATGTTATTCGAGTTGCCATATTATGACAATGCTGATGTGTTTCATGGTTTTGAGACTAATAAGCTTACTAGTAGAATTGTAATCAATAGGAAATAAACATCATAAAACCGTACTAAACTGGTGTGGTTATTCATGACTGAAAGGTCATGGTGGTTTCCGAGTCTTATTAATGTTATTGATTAATCTAATTGATTTGTTATGGTGAATATTGATGACGCTATTGACTTATTGATTGACATGTTGATTAGCTATCTCGTCTTAAGGTGTCTTCAATCAGGGTCAAAAGATTCATCGGCCTAAAACAAGTCCCAGAGTGAATAAATGATCTAGTAAGGGATGCGTTAGCAGCAGCCGCCATAAGGGACTGGCCATAGTTGGAGGCTTCCGAGTGTGATGTTAATCTTGTCTCCTGGCAAGACCTCTCACCCTCTGTGCCACTGGGTCCTTCAGTGTCAGTGTGTCCACCTTCTGGTTACTCGAAGTATGGCTAGTATCCCCATCACCTGCTCTGTAAGAAGCTGAAAGCAGACTTTTGCACACATCAATTACACAGTACAGAGTAAAATATCAAAATGTACACATTGCAAAGTTTGGGATTACCTTCAATGTTAATAAGGTGAAGAAAGGCTACTTAATGTACTGGTTACATTTCTAACTCAGTACCTTATCTGCCAAACTCCAAATAAGGGTCAAAATTATCCCATCACACAAACTCTTTATCATGCTCTTTTATTTTTAATGGAGAGAGAATACCATTCCAAACCGATGGATAGCATGTCCACCAAAATGTCTGCACACATGCTTTCTTTTGAGTCAGGTGGACTCTGTACTTTTTAAGGGCAGCAGCATCACTGGCTTAATTTCTGTTTAAAAAAAAAAACCATAGCCAGGGCTTGCCGTGGATCATATAGTCAGGTTCGTAAACACACATGCAACTCCTCTCCCATTCAAATAAAAACATGACAATCCCTATGACATAGCAAAATTTGGCTGTCAGACTGCTGTTGCCCCTGGTGACTGCACAGCCTGCCCATGCCAAAGGGAAACCTTGCATGCCCTGACCACAGCCCGACAGAGTAGTATTTTTGGCTACATACCTGCCAGGGACATATCGTATGGCAGACTACTTTCCACCAAACCCTAAATCAGGGCCAGAGTAGAGTTAATGGCAGATATGTACCCAAAAAACATAATTACTACTCTTTTGGGCTGTGGCTTGAACACGACCTTGAGCTTAAGCTTAGCAGTCAGCTAGGGCACTGACCAAATGATTCCAGGTAATGTGAAATAAGGTGGCAGAACTTAACAGTTTTACTCACAGATTACTGTACATTTGTGGTGAAGTATCCTGTGTGAAGCATACAAATTTGGGACCAAAGGGTTGTTATTTTAATATACTGTTGAGATGAATAATGTGATTGAATTCAGACGATAAGATTTTCCAAAAAAAGAACATCATGACCATGCACGAGGACAAGTTTGGCAGCTCAGCAGTTCAAGTTGCCTAGTTAAAATGTTGTTATGTACAAATTTAAAGATAACTTTAGCCTTATACTTATGATTTTATCTTCTTGTTTCTTCCTTTATCATGTTGTCCTGTCATTTGCTGGGACACAAGCCAGTCACAGGAGTATACTTTGGACTGTTGCACAGATATTGGTTTTGGAGAAATCAGCAGTGAAATTTGCCTGATCATTGATGGGACAGTGGTGATACAGTTTGTTGTACACTTCCTCTCAGCCATGAAGTTATTCCAATGTACGTGAGTTTCACTGAAGGGATGTAACACGTGGTGGATGTGTCAAATTCTAGAAATATGACTTCACAGTTTTAGCTCTACCCTATCTGTGGAAACCTGCTCTACCTTATGATTGTGTCTGAGCATAATGTCTGTGGAGGAGATGAGGGCAGAAAAATGTGTTGGGGAAGACTATCATTTGGCTGTTACTGTAGTTAGAGGGCCAGCTGTCACCGATTTGTAACACTGACTTTAAATCTTAAGAGGTGGATCCTTACATAGCCTGCATTGGAACACTCATATTACAATTCTGAACACACCGCTTATTATTTTCATAATCACATCTGTATTCAGTAATTCTCCTCACCCTACTGGTGGAATTTAGGGGGATAATTTTAATTTTAAACTCTTTATTAACATCAAGGCAAATGTACAAAGCACACATCAATGAATATCGAGTGAGGACTTTTGTATCAACACATAAGTCGTAGCAGGTATGGCAACAAGTTACAGATGGAAGTCCATTTCTACTCCCTTCCCCAGAGACTCCCAGCAAGCTAACAAAGGGGGAGCTTCTCAGTTCAGCCATCATGCACAAAAGGAGTGTCACGTAGATTGCCTCTATAGTTATTTCAAGTCCCCCAAGCTTTAGCCCATTTTTGTGGGCATCCATGACCCTCATACATCACGTTCTCTGCCAGCATGCACCAATCCATACCTTTTTCCAAATCCTGCAATAGGGGTGGTTGTGGGGCACCCCAAAGTTTTAAAATGTTTCTTTTGGTGATTATCATTCCAAGAGTCATCCACAATATCTCAGTCCTTCGGAGGTCCGAGGTGTTTCAAATGCTTAGCAGGCACCATTTCACTGAGGCCTCCATTGTACTACCACATACCCCATTCAGACATGCCACTAAGGAATTCCAATAAGCCTGTACTACCAGGCAGCCCCATATGATGTGTAGAAAGGTGCTCTCTAGTCTGCACTCCTTGAGACAGAAGACCTTCCCATCTTATCCTTGAATGTGCATGTTACGTGCGAACGGTGGAGAATTCTCAATTCAATTAAACGAATTCTAGACCTAATTCCCACTTCCCGTGGGAAAGCTAGAGCTTCACACCATTTATTTTCTTCAAGAATACAAAGATCAAATTCCCATTGTGCCTTCAGGTGTTTTAAAAGGTCTAGGGAGTTATTGATCTATTTCTGAAGGATAGGGAGATAGCTTTTTTGTGTAAATAGTCTTCTAACAGTCTGCCCTCCAGGGGGGAGGATTCGGGCAGGTCTGTCTTCCTGGGAATCATGGACTGAAGGGCATGTCGTATTCGGATGTAGTGGTAATATTCAAAGGGAGCCAGTGCAAATTCTTTCTGTAGGTCCGGAAAGGTAAGGAACTGACCTTGTGTACAGAGGTCCCCCACTTTTGAGATGCCGAGAAGGTCCCACTTATCAAATCCGGGAAGAGTCCCCAGGTTGCCCAGTATTGAGGAGTCCCAAAGAGGAGTAGTCTTTTTTCCAACCCAGGTGATCGAAGTGCAGTGTGCCAGAGATTAATCTGCACCTATGTGGGCCTGCGAATATGCTGCATTCTGGGGAGTGTGCATCCATTAGTTTATGGTAGTGAGTTGTGATGCCAAGTGGTATTTTCGGATGTCTGGCAGGGCAATCCCCCCATCGTACCAACCCTTAGTCAGTTTGGCCAATGCTATTCTCACTGAGCCCCCCTCCCATAATAGAGTCCTAAGCTTGCTGTTTATGGCTTGTTATAAGCTTTGGAGGGACAGGGTAGGGTGTGTTTTGCAGGACATATAAGAAGTGCTGGAGGGCTATAATCTTGAAAAGTGCAGCTCTCCCCAGTAGCGACAACAGAAGAGTCTGCGAGTGTTGAACATCTTGTTTAAGTCATGATAAAAGGGGGAGCAAGTTATGGGAATAAAAACGTGTCTGGTCGGTGGTTATGACTATGCTGAAGTACTTGAAGTCGTCAGTCACTATTTGTGCCCCACAGTCACAATGCTGTCGGGGCACATTCCCCCTGAGAACATAGATGGTGGATTTTGCCCTGTTTCTTGTGTATCTGGAATATTGCCCAAAGGGGGTCACTAGATGTATTATTCAGTCAAATTGTTGGGGGTGGGGGAGAGTCCGCCATGTATAGTAAGATATCATCAGCGTAGAGTGAGATTCTATCCTTCCACTGTGGAATCCAATGGAGGCCCTGGATCAGGTGGTCCAGTCTCACCCAGGATGCCAGTGGAGATGTGTAGAGGAGGTGTACCAAAGCTACAAATTGCAGACCGAAATCGATCCTTCCCAATACTGCAAATAGCTATGGCCATTCTACAGTGTCAAAGGCCATATGGGCATCAAGTGAGAGGACTATTGCATCTTCCTGAATCATGTCAATATGGCTGAGGACACTGTGCAGTCTGCAAAGGTTGAGCGCTGGATTATGGCCTGGCATGGAGCCGGATTAGTCCGAGTGGACTAGTTTGTGGATTATTGGGACAAGTCGGGAGGCCAATGTCTTTGCTAGTATTTTCACTTCAGCATTGAGGAGAGAGATATGTTGGTAAGAACTGCAGTCATTTTTAGGCTTCCTTTCCTTGTGAATGACCACTGTTGATGCTAGGTGCAGGTCTAGCGGGATTACCCTTGTTTTTGACTTTCCACGTATGACTGTTTTAGGTGGGGGCCTAGTCTTGTGGCAGTTTATGCAACTGTACCGGGATCCCTTTGGAGCCTAATGCTTTTCCCGACTTAAAATCCTTGACCACTCCAACTACCTACTCCTCTGAAATCTCCTGCTCCAGGGATTCCCTGTCCTCTGTAGGTAGGGTTGGGAAGGGGACATCCACCAGAAAGGCAGTAGATTATTCTTCAGTTGCGGCGACCACCGGGAAGTAGAATCTTGCATAATGTTGTGTGAGGACCTCTGCAATTTCTGCTCTGTCACTGACTGATTCCCCGGATTCAATTTGGATAAGGTCCACCCATCTATTCCCTACTTCCCTTCCGTCCAGCCAGATCAGAAGCTTCCCAATTTTGTCGCCTGTTTCATAAAGGTGATGTTGAACTACCCTATAGTGGGCTTTGGTGGCCTCCTGCGCTACATTGTTGCATTCTCTCTGCTTAAGGGGTAGTGCATGAATGGGACCTGAATCTTTCCTCTCTTGTACGTCGGTCTCTAATGAGTGTATTTCCCTTTCGAGTGTCTCCAATCTGGCCCTTTTTACTTTCATTTGCTCCACTATCTGGGACAAACCCACTCATTTGACAACTGCTTTGTAGAATTCCCATAATGTTAGCATGGAGTCAACAGAAGAAGCGTTGTCCTTAAAGTAATGCTCCGTAGCCTCTCCCATGGCCTCCCAGACCTTTGGTATCTTAAGGTACCAGAGGTTTTAGGTAACACGCTCAATCTGTTGCTTCTCACCCGATCCATAGACCATCCACACAGGGGAGTGACCTGAAATGCCCCTGCGCAGATGACAAATTTCTCGCACTTGTGAGAGTTGTTGGGTAGGGATAATGAAGTTGTCGATGCAGGAGAGACTACTGTGTACACTCTAGTGGAATGTACAGTAGCATAAGGTCGGATTGAGTATACACCACATGTCTTTAAGGCTGAGAGGAAGTTGGCAAATGGCTTGTGGGATGGGTTAGTATTCTTGGTGGGGGTGGCGATCCATGCAGTTGTTTGGGGTCTCTTTAAGGTCCCACCCCAATAATCACATCTCCTTGTGGGAGTCTGTGTATTAGTGTGGTCAAAACCAGGAGTGTGAAGTCATGCAATCAAGGTGGAATATTTATTGAGGGTATATTGATGGGTGTCCCCTCCCACCGACCGAGAGAGCTACCTGCTTGTCTGGTTCTACCTGTTGGACAGCCAACAGGAAGGATTTCCACACCAGGATGCCCACTCTCCTGGAGGTTGTGGTGAACCCTGAGTGTGCAATCATTTTATACCCCCACCAATTGAGAGCGCAGCAGGAGTTGCCCAGGAGGTGAGTCTCCTGTAGGAGGACAAGGTCTGGGGAGTACCTCTTTATGTATTGGAGAGTCATACCTCGCTTGGTTCTACCTCCTAGACCATTAATGTTCCAGGAGAGTATGCATAGTGTTGCAGAATTTACTTGGGCACACATAAAGGGATGCTGTCTTTTGGCGTTACGTAGGGAGGGGATGACATGTGATTGTCTATGGGAGGGGCCCACTTGACTATAATGCAAAAACTGTGTGCCTGTGCATTTGCTCAAAGTGGAGTGTGCCCTGCCTTGGTATGAAATGTAGTACAACGCAAATAACAATCCCCAATGAATAAACACCCCCCACCCTGAATCCCTGTTATGCAGATTTAAAACTACCCCCCATCCCAAATGCACAGAGTTGCCCAAACAAAACATTAAACTAATAGGAAAGCCCAACAGTGCCCAAGGGCCCCAGTCCGATTCCCGAAACAAGAGCAATTTTACCAAGTTAATTATCTAAAATCTGTTGCCAAATAGACCCTGCACCGGCATGGGCAAAGCAGTCAATCAAGTTAGTCTGGCACTTTTCAGGATGGTGCACCTTTGGAGCCACATCGTACTTGGATTTTCAGTCTGCAGGTTCAAACCAGTCTTTCAGCTTTGTCTGGATTTGTTCCTGCTGGGGAAGGCTTTTGTTAGGGCTTAATGAAGCTTTGTTATCTTGCGTTTGGTTCTCTGGAGTCCTGCGGCGGTCCAGTGCTGGGCCCTCTCCTCAAGATTTCTTAAGGCAGACACGCCGTTCCGTATCACCAGCTTTCTGCTATCCTTCCAGCCCGTAACAGACTGCTTCTGGAGTAGAAAAGAAGTGCATTTTGCCTTTGGCAACTACTCAAAGTTGTGCCAGAAACAGCAAAGAATATTTGAAGTCTCTTTCTCTAAGGATTTTCTTGACCTCGAGAAAACTGAGCCTGAGTCTCTGTACGTGCAAAGTGAAATCCGGGAAGAAAGTGACAGTTGAATTCACAATACAGAGAGGTGGATCACTGCGGGCCATTTGAAGAACAATGTGGTCTCTAAAGTTGAAGATTCTCTGTATTAATGGGCCGGGGTGGGGCACTGGGTTCAGGTGGGGTGCCTGGCGTGAGGTGAGCTTGCTCCATGGAAAAATAACTGGAGAATCCCTGTGGGTGTAGCTGCTTTAGGATCAGGTCGTCCACGAAGAGATCAACAACCAGTCCCTCTGTTTTTTCCGGAATGCCAAGAATGCAGATATTGTTTTTTTCGTGAGCACCCTTCTAGGTCTTCGAGTTGCACTCCAAGTGCATCTGTGGTGGCTTTGAGCACTCTAAGCTGCTCCTTGAGAGTGGTAGATTCTTCCTTCAATGTCGTTAATGTAGATTCTGTCTCCTTCACTCTGTTCCCCCAAATTACAAAGCCTGCTTTCATGAGGGCTACTTCCATTGCAACCGTGTTGATGTTCATTTTGAGAATACCACTGACATTTTGTGTAGCTGCAAGTATGTCTTTTAGTGTAAGATTGTCCCCATCTGGGGGTGCTGTGTTAGCCATGGTGTGCCCTTCCGTTGGTGCAGGGGCCCCTGCGTTGTCTTGGGCATGTTGAACCTGTCCAATTTTGTCTGGTGCCCACCTTTCGCACTTTTATCTCCTGTCATGGCTGCTTTTTAAGAAGTTTGTTTGCTCGTGGCGAAAGTGGGAGGGTAGGATGGTACTCGCCAGCGAGTGGCTTTTAACAAGCGTCTTTTGAGTGTGCTGTTGGAGGTCAGGATTGTCTTCCTTGCTGGAGGCATACTTGGTGCGTGGCCTCTTGGTGGCTTGAGGAAAGCTGGAGACAATCGTGGGGGGATGGAGGAGGTAGAGTCTTTTAGCTCCAGTCTCTTCTGTAGCACCTTTAGTCGGAAAGATTTTCCCTCAGCTGGAAGGAGAAGGACAAGGCCAGTTACCCCCTTCTGTGCCACGTGCTCACCAAAGTACCTGGTAAACCACGCATGCACATTTCCCTATGGCTGGCCCTAATGAAGTTGAGCAGGCTTCATAGGGAATGCAGAGGCCTCTAGGTGGCAGAAATCAATTTGCTGGAAGTAGCTTTGAGGTATGGCTTGTCCTCTTATGGCCACAGCGCAGCTAGAGTGTGGACCCTCATGCACTGTTGGAGGCCCAAGGTTGGAAGCCCCACATGCCTCCCGGGCCCCATCATTAAATCTCGGGCCTTCAGTTTTGTTTGCACGGCCCCCTCTTGAGTGTGCCATGCTACCTCGAAAGAGGGGCGGCAATGGAGCTTTCAGTTCTATGCTTTGCTGGATTTGAGCGTGCAGGTGGGGGGAGGCACCTCCCGATGGCTCCGCACCAGAGATGCCGGCCCAGTGGAAGGTCATCTGGCGGCGCGTTTCCACAACTTGGTATCCTCGGTGTCAGCCAACAGGAAGGAATGTCGTGCCTAGCTGCGGGGTGGATTATGAGGGGAGTGGATGGGGGATTCGGTCAGGTGGCTGTCGGAGCTTGTTTCCTAGGCAGCCATTGCGATCTGCCACAAGCCACGCCCCCCCCCCCAATTTTAAGCAATATACATAAGATATCTTGAATGATGTATTGACACAGTGTAGTCTTGTGAGTGAATGTTCTCCCTTACAATATCGCTACATTCTCTGTAGATAGACATACAGTCATTGTGATACAGTGTTTGGAGATATTATGTTAAACTAAATTGGTTCTGAGTTACATGTTCATTTAAAGTCAAGTGTCTGATTTAGATTTTGGCAGATAGGTTACTCTGTCACAAATGTGACAGATATCCGATCCATCTAATTACATATGCCACGATATACAAGGCATCTGTAATAACGTTGACAAGATTTCTGTCATATTTGTGATGGTGTAATCTGTCTGCCAAAATCTAAATCAAGCCCTAAATGATAGCCTTGGTATTGTGCTGAATTTATTTCAAATTCAAAATCTGCGTCTGAGAGAAAAATCAGAGGTTACAGCTAATAATTCTAATAGGATTTGTCCCAATAGTAGTTATATAAATCTATGAGATGTGTAATTTGCTGATGTTAGTTTTTATCATATTGTTACAGCACATCTATTTTTGTGCTAGAAGAGACTTTGTTTTGGCTCAACATTGGTAGTGGCCTATTGTGTTTCTTACATTTCAGGAGGGGCTCCTCCATCAGAGAGGAGGCGGATTGCCCCACTCAGAAAAATGTCACCAGACACTGCCCAGTGATGAAAAATAAAATGGTAATAAAGTTAATGTATTAATAGCATTTTATTTGTCCTCACCCGCCCCGAACCGAGTGGGGCCAGCTGAGTGCCAGTAGCAGGGAGGAGTGGTGGGCTGCCTGTGCACTTGTTTAAAGTCTCTTTGGCGGGCTGTCTTAAAACTCTCAACCCAGCTGCCTTAGACAGCTGGGCTGGGACTAAGCACAGAATTCCAGTGCTCTCAGGAGTGCTAAGAGGGGCCACTCTCCCCAATCCTGATGCTTCCCTCATGCTGGGTAACAGCATGACAGCAGCACCAGGAGTGGTTAAAAGGGTTGGCTGGGGCGCGTGTTGGAGTCTGAAGCGAAGAAAAACGGTGCAAGGAGGATATATCGGTTAGCAGGTAAGTTATTGTTTATTTTATGTACCCCTTTAGATGTAGCACACATACGTGCATGCACCCACACCCTACACATTTTCTTGCCCCACCACTCTCTGTAGTTGCCAGTCGCCCTTGTTACATTGGTTGACATAAGTGTACCAGTTGTCCTGGTACGTGTGGCCAAATGTTCCTCGGGTACCTTCCAGAATGAGTTTACAGAACCAATTTCATAGGCACACAAATGTTAATAAGTGTATACTTTTATGTTTCTTTTATAAAGTTTTAGATATTGTGTTGTTGAAGTAGTGTTATGAGTTGCTTACACTTGCAAATAACTCATCTCATATTTTTTAAGAAGGCTATGATTGTTAACATTGTACACAAATCACAGCTTGTGTCCTTGATAGCACTCAGAATTTACAGGTGTTCCAGGAAAGAGTGTGCGGCCACAAGATTAGCAAATTTGCCCTCATCCTAGCAAAGCAAACAATCACGTCCCATTGGAAATCCAGAGCCTCACCCTCACTGTCTGCCTGGAAGTCATTTAAATGGAAAACTGTGGATTGCTCAGCACTAAAGAGCCCAGAAGGCTCAGGAAGTGTGGAAGTGGCCCCTTGCATCAACTTGGGACACCCTCCTTATGTGCCTAGTGACTACACTGACTAATAATGCTCCCCTCTGAGAATACCATGACAGCCTCTATTATATATCAGCCCCACCTCCCAAGTGTGAGTACCCCTTTAAATTGCAAACTCTCTTCCCCTAATCTGACAACTTAACCTTCTACCTTTATTGACACTTTTTCATAATGTGTGAAGTTGCCCGACTCAATAATATTTCTTGACTCCCCTCAAGCACGGACAAAACCCTTCTTGGTCCCCTCTCCTCTCCTCCACTTCCCCAGTTCAATCCCCATTTGATGCATCAAAATGGTTCTTTCTTCATTCCCATCTCTCATGATATCCCTCAACAGGACATGGAAATCGTACAACCTCTCGCTATCAGAGACAGCAACAACTTGGAGCATTATGCCAAGGTTTCACGTCATAGATATATATATCTATATATAACCTAGTGGCAATCACCACTAGGTACTTATAGTTAGGACCATGTGTACATAGTTACTTGCCTATATCTTTGGCACCGTTTGACGAATCTTCACAAAATGTTCCAAAAAAGAGGTCTGGTGATCCTTGTTACTAACCGAAAGGTTCGGGGTGATCTGTCAAGCGGGGGCCAAGAGAAAGGTGGGGTCAAAAAAGTTGCGTTTCCCATGTTAATTTGCATAGGACACTATTGCAGACCAAACCCCTGGACGGAATTACACCAAATGTGGCAGAAAGCTAGCTTTCGGTACGCATTTTATGCTTTAGCTTATTTGGAGTAAATCTGTTCAGTAGTTTTTGAGAAATTAAAGGGACAATATATCTGTATATCTAGGGATGAGGATCCGTTGTGATGATTTGGGAAAAAAGACACGCTTGTGCAGGGAAATGCACAGCTCTGATTGGCTGCCAACACTTCAAACCAGGAAATGTTGGCAGCCAGCTTGGGACTCGGCTTGAGCTGAGTCCCATAAAAGAAGTGTAAAAAAAAAGAAAAGGGGCCAGTGTAGAGAAACCTTAGCTCTGAACAAAAAAGATTTTGCAGCAAAATTGCGACACTGCTCTTGTTTTTTGATAAGCCCCTGGTGGGCTAGGTCCTGTGGGCAATATATTTTTTTTTAAATGACGGGGCCGTTGGCTAACCGGCCCCACCACCTCCCCGGGCACTCATTGAGGCCCATATTTATACTTTTTGACGCTAAACTGCGCTAACGCAGTTTAGCGTCAAAAAGTTTTGCGCCGGCTAACGCCATTCTGAAGCGCCATGCGGGCGCCGTATTTATTGAATGGCGTTAGCCGGCGCAAGCAGACCGGCGCTGCCTGGTGTGCGCGAGAAAAACCACGTACACCAGGCAGCGCCGGCGTAGGGGGAAAATGGCGCATGGGCGTCTTAAAATGGGGCAAGTCAGGTTACGTCGAAAAAATCGTTGTAACCCGACTTGCGCCATTTATTTTCGACGCCCATCCCCCATCAACATGACTCCTATCATTGTAAAGATAGGAGTCATGCCCCCTTGCCCAATGGCCATGCCCAGGGGACTTCTGTCCCCTGGGCATGGTCATTGGGCATAGTGGCATGTAGGGGGGCACAAATCAGGCCCCCCTATGCCAAAAAAAATTATTAAAAAAAAATAAAAAAATACTTACCTGAATGTCCCTGGGGTGGGTCCCTCCAGCCTTGGGTGTCCTCCTGGGGTGGCCAAGGGTGGCAGGGGGGGTCCCTGGGGGCAGGGGAGGGCACTCTGGGCTCATTTTGAGCCCACTTGTCCCTTAACGCCATGCCTGACCCAGGCGTTAAAAAGCGGCGCAAATGCGCCGTTTTTAGCCACGCCCACTCCCGGGCGTCTCTTTTGCCCGGGAGTATAAATACCACGTAAAGGCCTGGGAGTCATTTTTTAGACGGGAACGCCTCCCTTGCATATCATTAACGCAAGGAAGGGGTTCACGCTAAAAAATGACGCACATTCCGGGAACTTTGGCGCTATTCGCCTCTAACGCCATAGTATAAATATGGCGTTAGTTGGCGTTAGTTTAGCGTCGAATTTGCGTCGAAAAAAACGACGCAAATTCGGCGCAAACGGAGTATAAATACGGCCCTAAATTTGGTGCGAGGGGCCGCACAACCCCCCGCAGCCTCAGGGACAGTTACCTCACCGGGGCAGTATGCAAAAGTAATGCAGGGGGGGCCTCCTGGCCCCCCGCCGCAGCCTTTTGGACAGCCACCTCCCTGGGGCTATAATGTAATTCTGTGTGGGGGGCTGTGCCCCCCACGGCCCACCACCTCCCCGGGGCAGTTTGCAAAAATAATGTGGGGCTGACTGGCCACCCTGCAGCACCAGGGAACACCACCTCCCCGGTGCTATAAAGTAATTTTTATGTGGGGGCCTGCACGAGGAGGGTAGGAACTCCTGGATCTTGCTGGTCCCCAAAACTCTGAAAATACTTCTTCAGCTCCTGCTTGCATTTGGCAGTGCTTGTTGGCGACCTGGCTGGTCACTGACCCTCCTGCAATGTGGTGACCGTCGAGGGACAATTCGTAGGTGACTCCTGGGATCTTGCACAGCTTCTGGAACCCACAGCTGGACTTCTTCCTCCACCGACTTGCAGAAACGTCACCGTTAGCAGGGTGGGCATTGCCATCTGCACCACCTGGGCACTTCCAAGGGTGCTGGACTCTGTCTCCTTCCTTTTCAGGCCCTCCGTCTCTGGACACTGTCCCTGGGTTCCACCGGCCTGGTCCACAGGTCGTGACAGCAGATGGACAACCCGAGGCTTCCACTGACTTCAAAGAGAGTCCCTTCTCCCCCCTACATCCGGGTCCCCTGGTGTAGGTACTACGTCTTCTGGGTATCCTCCGGGGTGGGCACTCTCCAACTTTCCTCTTGACTGTTGGTTTCATCAGGGTCCACTGGGAAGGGCCCTGAATCACACGAAATCCAACCACTACTCCATGTTAGTCTATGGGACGACTGGGTGGGTTACTACCTTGCACCTGGTCACTGGGGGTACTCACTGTACTTACCTCTGGTGTTTTCATCTACCCCCAGCCCCTAGCTAACTACCACATTTAACTTGGTGGGCTTCACTATTTCACATTTCACTTCTTAGTTTATAGTGTGCCCCCCCAAAGGGCCCTGTGTATTTTATGTTGATTTCTGTTATCTCCAAAGGGAGATATACCATTGCTAGTCTAGCAGTAGTGCTGTAATAAAGTATGCTTTATTTTTGCAACACTTGGGTGTTCTTTCTTGTGAGTGAGTCACTGTCTGACTACTGTGGTATTGCAAGTGCTTTACATACCTTCTGGATAAGCTTCAGCTGCATTCCTCAGCCAGCCCTAGAGAGCTTTTGCTATCTGGACACCTAATCACTTTCACTAAGGGTTGCCTGGACTCAGTATAGGGTGCTGCACCATAGGTGTACACCATAAACTGAGTTAGCCTCCTACAGTCCCTGTAAACCTTGTTTTTTTCAGTGATATGTATATGAATACAAATTACAAAATTAAAATAAAGTTTTGTTAAAAAATACAAGTTACAGCTTTTTGTGTTACTCAATATGAAATGCCATTTGGAGGTCCACGATAGGCTTGGGCTACTGGGCCTCAGTTTTTAGGGGCCAGGGCTTTTGGTTGTCCTTCGCTAGGGTCCATCATACTATGACTTAACACTTCTAAGTCCAACCCATCCAGCACTTGACTTTCAGTGGTAGTGATGGTGATCAGTCATAGACATCTCAGAGGGGTTAGTGAGGGGATGCAGCACACTCAGATGCCGATACAGTCAAGTGGGTTA
Organism: Pleurodeles waltl; assembly: GCF_031143425.1. Taxonomy (NCBI): domain Eukaryota; kingdom Metazoa; phylum Chordata; class Amphibia; order Caudata; family Salamandridae; genus Pleurodeles; species Pleurodeles waltl. The sequence goes on along the minus strand of NW_027149836.1, from coordinate 777,447 downwards.
ATAAAATTGTGCATCCTAATGCTTCTGTTTCAGTAAAAACAAGTATTTTATGTCAATATAGAAAACTATTACGTATAAAACAGAAAAATATTTTTGTTAGGAAATATTAAAGTATGAAGCTTATTCATCTACGGTTGGTGATTCCCTGTGATGCAACCCACTCTTTTTGTAGTGTCAGGTATATTAGGCAACATACACAGTGCAGGCGTTGCAAAATCCCTCAATTCTTACAAAGTAACTGCCATTTATTTTTGCAATCTACTGGCAGCAGCAGGGAATGGTCTCCTTTCTACTTACAGCTGTGTCACACAATACCTCTTGTGACAACACATTGTATCACTCCAGTCTGCAGGAACAGGCCACATTGCAGTGTTCATGAGATACTTATAAATACATCACATTATTTCCACTTGCATGTAGATGGGAGATAGATGTGGGATTTTATTTCTAAAGACAAGAAGTCCTTGCACTTTTCAAGCCCCAACCCACAGTGTTATGGGTGAGGATCATGAGTGTCACAGCACTATGGGCCAGATGTAGGTAGGTTCCGATTTGTGACTTGCAAATTGCGAGTCAGAGCGACTCACAATTTGCGAGTCGCAAATCGGAATGTAGGATGGTGTCCCTGACTCGCAAGGGGGTCGCAAAGGCCCACCTCATGTATATTCATGAGGTGGGTCGCAATTTGCGACCCCCTTGAGACTCGCGGCACTCACAGGGATGGTGGCCTGCTGGAGACAGCAGACCACCATGTCTGTGACTGCTTTTAAACAAAGCAGGTTTTTTTTGTAATGCAGCCCGTTTCCTTAAAGGAAAACGAGATGCATTACAAAACTAAAAAATGAAACGTTTTCGTTTCTTTTTTTGTAGAGCAGGCAGTCCATAGGACCACTGCCTGCTCTGGAAAAATGTTTTTAATGCCATTCACAAAGGGGAAGGGATCCCATGGGGACCCCTTCCCTTTTGCGAATGGGTTACTACCCATTTGAAATGGGTGCTGACTGCGATTTTTTTGCGACCGCATTTGGGGTCACAAAACAATACAACATCGCACTGCGACTCACAATTAGGAAGGGAACACCCCTTCCTAACTGTGCCTCACAATCCCGTTTTGCGATTCGGTAACCAGGTTACCGAATCGCAAAACGGGTTTGGGCATCGCAATGTGCTTTTTGCACGTCACAAACAGCTAAATTCACTGCTTGCGACGTGCAAAAGGTTTAGTACATCTGGCCCTATGTTACTTAGCTGATGAAACAGATCCACAACACATTGACATCACCTTTCTATTCCTTGACTTTCATTTTATGCATCCTTGTAAACAAGTGTGTTTGTCAACAAGGTAGCTAAATTTGAAACATACTCTGACAATGTAGTGATTTAACATACTCCGAAAATGCAGTGATATAGTAAAATAAAATCTTGACCTGGAACAGCTTAGTCACAGTGACACAGATCTGTCTATTTACCCCAGTCCTACTACCTATTTTCGATATGACATTGTAGATGTTGCTGAACATTAGTATGTGCTATCTAAATAGGATAAAAGTGGGTGGACTTTACAGGGGGATGAGTAACTTGATAAATGTTGCCAATATTTAGGGAAGGGTGTGAGTTTGGGTCAAAATGTGATGTTACACCTGTTTTAATGTGTTTCTAATGTGAGTTATGTTCAGGATAATGGTGTGACAGTGTGAGAAAATGGTAAATTGTGATTACATTGGGAAAGTAATGAGTTGAGAACAACATCACTTAGCATACTAGTGGGGCATACACCTAGAAGACAGAATGCATGTTGTATCTTTATATGCAGATGACCTCCTAATATACCTTCAGGATGTCACAGCTGATCTCTCTCTGCTCCGTGACACCCTCACTGCCTTCGCTGCAGCAGTGGGACTCCAGGTTAACTGAATGAAGTTGGCACTATATCCTCTTTGCCATGACCATCTGCGGTGAGTCGTACGCCTTTGCGATTCGTTTCTTTGCTGGTGCCACAAGCCAATCCGCTACCTAGTGGCCTGCCTCTATCACTCCCCATCCGACCTCTAAGATGGAAACTTCCGTAGGGCCCTGGCCGGTATCAGGTCCATAGTGTGATTTTGGATTACCCTGCCCCTATTGGAAAAGTTGCATTAGCTAAAATGGTTTCCTTCCCTCGTCTCTTATGATATTTTGCGAACTTACGCATGATACCTCAGAAGACATTCTTTAGGAACTAGGGGCCAGATGTATCAAGGTTTTTTGCATTTGCAAACGGTGTGAATGCCCGTTTGTGAATGCAAAAAGCCAGTTCAGAATGTATGAAAGACATTCTGAACGCAATTTTAAGGAATCGCAAAAATAGCAATTCCTTAAAATTGCAACCCTGTTTAGGGAGTCGCAAATTGCGACTCTCTAAATAATAAATTGCAAATAAGGATTCCTTATTTGCGATTTCTTAGCACATGTATGAAGCCATTCCTAAATGTGATTTGGGCATTTAGGAATCGCTAATTACCACCAGGTTGAACCTGGTGGTAACCATGTGCAAAATTTAAAAATGCATTTGAAATGCATTTTTAAAATGTACATGTAAAGCACACATGCCCTTTACATGTCCCCCAAATGTTTTTTGGGGTGCAGCAGAGAGTTTTGCATTTCCAAAATTGCAATTTCTGGTTAAGAAATCGCAATTTTGGAAATGCAAACAATTCGCAGAAATGGGCCAACAGGCCCATAGATGCGAATGGTGACAGATTCTCTATTTGCGATTCGGTAATAGCATTTGCGATTTTTAAGAAATCGCTATTACCGAATCGCAAAAATCATACATACCTTTTTGCATTTCTGAAATAGCAATTTCTTAAAAATCGCTATTTGAGAATCGCAAATCGGTTATATGATACATCTGGCCCTAGATTCTGTTTTAAGTGCACTAATCTTGAGCAATGGGCACCACAGTATCGCTCTCAAAAAACTGCAGCTTCCGGTGGGTAAGGAAGGACTGAGTTCCCCCCTCATTTGAAACATACTTTCTGGCTGCACAGCTGCAATGGCAGTCGTGCTGGACAGCGCAACGGTACTTGGTAGAGTCCAGCGATGATCAAGGGTTCATATCAGGAGCCACAATTTGAGGCTTTGCCCTGCTAAGGGCTGTGCCCTCCTCTCCCTTGCCAGTACAAGTAGAAGTAGCGTGTTTTTGCATGCCCGCATAAACCGCCTTGAAGGCAGAATCCAAGCATATGCACCAGCAATGACCCTGATTGGCCTCCCTCGCTTCCTGGGATACTATACAACTAGAACTTTATGACCCTGGACTGACAACAGTGGGAGACCTGTTTTTGGAAGGCCAGTCCCTCACCTTTGATCAACGAACAACGGACTATGGCCTCCCACAGAGACAGTTCCTTACTCACTGCCAACTCCATCTCACCTTTCCCACTCTCTGGGGCACATCGGAAACTGAATCCTCTACCCACTCGATAATGCACACCATACTCACCATGGGTGACAGCCATCACCAGATAACATGGCTATATAAGGCCATTTGTGAGCTCATGGACATCAAACTCACAGCACTCCAGCATAAACGGGAGGATAACATCGGGAAAGCACTTCACAATAAGGAGTGGACACAGGCGCTACAGCATCCCCAACAGGTCGCCTGTAACTCTTGATTTAAAAATATCCAATTCTTTATATTGCACAGAGCGTACCTTTCCCACACCCTATTGAGACACTATTACCAAAATACGCATATCACCTGCCCCCAGTATCACACACCGATGCCGATCTCACACGTTATGGTCATGCCCGACATTACAAAACTACTGGCAGACAATACACAACAACATACAGGAGGTTATAGAACTGCCAGATCACTGCACATGGGAAGCAACAGCCCTAGGTATCTTTAAGCAATGGAAGCAACATTAGGTATGCATTAGATGTGCTGTGCTGGTGCTTCTCCCTGCCAGGCGCACTTACACTCCAGTGGCTATTGCGAGCAGCCCCGTTGGGGGTGGCCTGGAATGGGGCACTGCGCAAATAGAGATGGGCATAGGAGGACGCTCTCTGCTACGAGGAGGTCCGTCATCTCCACAAATTACTCATCTCCTCACAATGGGCTACACTTCACGCACAGTTCTTAACCCCTTCTGTGCCCAGGACGTAATGGTTATGTCCTGAGGCACAGTGCTTGTGTGCCCAGGACGTAACCATTACGTCCTGGGCATAGAGCCCAGAGGGAGCGCTAGCACTCCCTCTGAGGGGTTCCCCTCCACCCCCCCAAGGCAGGGATGGAAGGGGAAGCCCTTCCCCTTCCACCCTGACCCCCTCACCCACCCCCTGTGATGTCAGCGCGCAATCGCGCACTGATTGTCACAAGGCCTTCTCCCATCGCGCTGGAAGCTCAGCTTCCAGCACGATCGGAAGAGAAATGCTTTGCATTTCTCTTCCGATCACGTGGAGGAGGCCGGAGAGGCTTCAAAGGGAAGGAAATGAATTACCTTCCCTTTGAAGTCTCTCTCAGTGTTTTAGTAGCCAGATTGTAAAGCAATCCGGCTGCTAAAACGCCCACTAGACACCAGGAATTTAAATTTTTAAAGGAAATTGGCATAAGGAAGCGACCCATTGGGCAAGGGTCGCTCCCGGGGGGGCATTTTTTTAAAGGCCTTTTCTGCCCCCCCTGGGGGCAGATCGGCCTATTTTAATTAGGCCTATCTGCCCCCAAGTGGGGCAGAAACCACTAGGCACCGGGGACTTTTGTTGTTGTTTTACAGATGGGGAGCGACCCCCTAGGCAAGGGTCGCTCCCCTGGAGGGGCAAAGGGGGGCATAAACCACTAGGCACCAGGGATTTTTTTTTTGCGCCAGCATCACGCAAGGGGAGCGACCCCGTAGGCAAGGGTCGCTCCCAGGGGGGATGGGGGGAGCAAATTTATTTAAGGCCATTTCTGCCCCCCCGGGGGCAGATTGGCCTATTGTTAGGCCGATCAAAACCTCTAGGCGCCAGGGCTAAAAAAAAATAGGTGTTTTTGGTTTGTTTGTTTTTTAGAGATGGAGAGCGACCCATTAGGCAAGGGTCGCTCACCTTGGGGGCAAATTGTATTTAGACCATTTCTGCCCCCCTTGGGAGCAGATCGGCTGTTTTAGGTCAATCTGCCCCCAAGGGGGGCAGAAACAAGTAGGCACCGGGGATCTTTTTTTTTTGCACCAATGAATGAGAGGAAGAAGTGTTTATTGGGTCAAATTTTGAGGTTTGCAAAGGATTCTGGGTAACAGAACCTGGTCAGAGCCCACAAGTCACCCCATCTTGGATTCCCCCAGGTGTCTAGTTTTCAAAAATGCACTGGTTTACTAGGTTTACCCAGGTGCCGGCTGAGCTAGAGGCCAAAATCCACAGGTAGGCACTTTGCAAAAAACACCTCTGTTTTCTGTGAAAAAATGTGATGTGTCCACGTTGTGTTTTGGGCCATTTCCTTTTGTGGGCGCTAAGCCTACCCACACAAGTGAGGTACCATTTTTATCGGGAGACTTGGGGGAATACAGAATAGCAAAACAAGTGTTATTGTCCCTTGTCTTTCTCTACATTTTTTCCTTCCAAATGTAAGGCAGTGTATAAAAAAGACGTATATTTGAGAAATGCCCTGTAATTCACATGCTAGTATGGGCACCCCGGAAATTCAGAGATGTGCAAATAACCACTGCTTCTCAATACCTTATCTTGTGGCCATTTTGGAAATACAAAGGTTTTCTTGATACCTATTTTTCACTTTTTATATTTCAGCAAATGAATTGCTGTATACCCGGTATAGAATAAAAACCCATTGCAAGGTGCAGCTCATTTATTGGCTCTGGGTACCTAGAGTTCTTGATGAACTTACAAGCCCTATATACCCCGCAATCAGAGGAGTCCACCTGATGTAACGGTATATTGCTTTAAAAAATCTGACATCGCAGGAAAAAGTTACAGAGTAAAACAGGGAGAAAAATTGCACCTCAATTTCAATATTGTTTTATTTCAGCTGTTATTTTCTGTAGGAAACACTTGTAGGACCTACACAATGACCCCTTGCTGAATTCAGAATTTTGTCTCCTTTTCAGAAATGTTTAGCTGTCTGGGATCCAGCATTGGTTTCTCACCCATTTTGGTCACTAACTGTAAGGAGGCTGAAAGCACAAAAAATAGTAAAAATGGGGTATGTCCCAGTAAAATCTCAAAATTGTATTGAAAAATTGGGTTTTCCAATTCAAGTCTGCCTGTTCCTGAAAGCTGGGAAGATGGTGATCTTGCCACCACAAACCCTTTGTTGATGCCATTTTCAGGGGAAAAACCACAAGCTGCCTTCTGCAGCCCTTTTTTCCCAATTTTTTGAAAAAAACAAAATTTACACTGTATTTTGGCTAATTTCTTGGTCTCCTTCAGGGGAACCCACAAAGTCTGGGTACCTATAGAATCCCTAGGATGTTGGAAAAAAAGGACGCAAATTTGGCGTGGGTAGCTTATGTGAACAAAAAGTTATGAGGGCCTAAGCGCGAACTGCCCCAAATAGCCAAAAAAAGGCTTGGCACAGGAGGGGGAAAAAGCCTGGCAGCGAAGGGGTTAAAGATAGCCGAACAAGATGAAACCCACCTGTGACGTACGGAGACCGTCTCTCTAATCAGTGCTTGGCAGGTGCGCCAGATGCAGAAACCTCCATTTAGTAACCTAGGCTACCTCATGACTATAAGTCCCTTACACTGATACGAGGCGGAACAGACTCCCGTGAAGTTCTGTTCCTGCACCTTCATCTCTTTTCCCGCATGGTCATCCAGCCCTCCCAACTTTGCCCAACCATGTGTATAGTTCACTCCTAAAAGTACATCCAATACCTCTCCGTTGACACTGATTACCTGCCATCGCCAACCCTTGTATATATCCTTTTCACTCCCTGGTTTTCATTCGCATCCCCCGTTATTGCCATTGCAGCGAGGTGCATGCAGCACCCCCCTGGTCTCCACCACCATTTTTTTCCCAGTTTCTTTCTTAATCAAACCTGGTGACATTCGCATGTGATGTTATCTATCCTTTAACTGTAATACTGTATTTTCTTTCTGGTATATTGTCTCCATTAATACCGTATCCATTAATAATTTGTTCTCCTGCATGTACATTTCATAACAAAAAAAAACGATAAAAATATATATTTTTTAAAACAAAAAAACAATTTAGCATACTTGTGTGAATAGGTCATTGGTACAGAGATTCATGTTAGGGAAAAAGAGGGCCAGAGTGCATAGAGGGTGAATTTGGTAATACACAAGATCTAGTGTTTCTATTTACCAGTCTCCACCCCAACTGGAATTCCCACGATGCCTTTGGTGTGAATAATGTAAAAACACCTTCTTCGTCCAGGGCAAGAATTCAAGGAGCCTGGGAGATCCATTACTTGTTGTTAGGGCCCTGGAAACAAGGGAATGGGTCTCCCATCCCACACATATTGAGAAATGTTTACTATAGCTTGCAGGACTTGGTGCATGTTCCTCAATGAAGTAAATGCAAAGGCATGAAATAGTAACAAGAGCACAGATACAGCTGTAGAAAACTGAGAAGTGCTGTACTGCCTACGTCTCTACTGAACAGTGAGACTGTTAGGAAATACATTCACAGTCTCGTTCAGTGCAGTCAAACACAGTCAGCCAGCTTTATACCCAATGAGTTTCCCTAGGCTTTAACTCACTCTTGCTAGCTTTTCTCCTAGGTTGGAAATACTGCCGGTGGGCTCACAACTGCGGTATGGTAACTTTGAATGTTTTTCCCTTCTAACGAACATAGGACAGATTTTACCATACTTTATACTTACCATAACACAGGAGTCTTTTGGCGTTTAGTTTTCACATTAAGAGAGAAATGAGAAGATGTGGTTAGGGCAAAGACAAGCTTTTATTGAGCAAGAAGTTGAGCGCTGTTAAGAACAACTTCTAGAACAGCATCCTAAGAACCAGACGCAGGAGCACGTTGTGCAACAGTGAAGAGGCAAAGAGCTGGAGCCATAGGTCTGTGTTTTTTATCCATTGCTGCTCTTCGTACTGTTTTGACTTCACTCTAAGCATCACCTTCACCAACTGTACCAATTCATTTCGAAAAGATGGACCTCTGCAAAGAGTCCACCCCTCATTTTGTTGACAGAGTTCAGTCTCAGCCAGGCGAGGCAGCAGCCATCTTGTTCAACTAGCTTCTTTTTCCACCTGAATGCGTGAGTCATGTAGATGGCTCTGGCGACCTGGAGTAGAAAAATAAAGGGCAAACAATTCAACCACTTAATTTTCCTAGACACCCCCTCCCCCAGACTACCCTTCAGGGTGTACCCGTTGTGTCAATCAGAGGCGGGTTCAACTTGACTGCCCTTTACCTTACCTGTGCAGATTGTAATGGGGGTGGGTGAAATAGTACAATAGAGAACGGTGGTGTAAGTTTACGGAAGGCAGTTGTGTAAGGGCAGAAAAGGCAAAGGAGTAAACATAATGTAAGGATTAAATGACGGAACGGAAGGCAGTAGCATAAAATGCAGTCGGCAACTATGTAATGGTACTAAAGGCAATAATAAACAGCATTTTTATCAGCGTTTGGCCTAGACAAATGGCCACGATGAAAGTGTTCTATTTTGTATGTATGTGGGCGATATATCTGACATTTCGAAAAGTCTGGCTTATTTTGGGATAATTAATGGAAATAGGGAATCTACATGCGCTCAGTAAACAAAGGCTGATGGAAAAATAGCATATTTTGCCCATGCACAGATTGGTCAAACACATTTCTGCATATGATAATTGCTCTGGAGGGTGGTATGATGGCAGTGCTGCATGACAATGATTCTACCGTCAGTGTACAGTTCAGATGATGAACTGCTATTGAATTGGTGGCGAGTTAAACCTTAAGAATGCACCTGTCTTAGAGTACCATAAATATTAAAACGCTGTGAACTATATTGTCGCCCAATATCTATGGCTATACCTGTGCACAAATCACGGCACCTGCCACCAAAGGGGCAACCCTGAAAGGATTACATACAAAAAGATATGGATAGTGCACCACTGCACAAAGTCAGTAAAGTCCAGTAACACAACGTTGCCTTTTAAACATCTTCACTTTTTATTATTGCTTTTTCTTCAACAAACGAGCAATCAGCCAACGCGTTTCGTCCTACACAAAAGGACTTCATCAAGGCTTATATTTGCATGATCTTTAAACTGATTCTCTTTCCATATTATTGGAATTAAATGTCCAATCTATTATTACCCATAAAGTAAGGGGTCAGCCATGTCCGTCCCGGTCGGCAAAGGAAGTGTACATGCAAGTGCTTCACAGTATATCTTATCACCAGCCCCATATAGCTTTTCTTCAAGAGATGCACATCATCTTAACTGAACTGCCACGACTCCAAAAGCAATGGTGTGGTTCACTTTATGCTACCACATACTCAGCATACACTAGAGGTCCCTTGATATGGATTCAGCTAGTGACTCCCTTTCAGGCAATCAATACTATGGTTGACAAAGAAAGGCAGTAAGTGTAACTCTAAGGTTGCCTTAATGGCCTCCCAGTTTTACTCTGGAGTATATATGGGCCCAATTTCAATCAAGACACCTTCTGGACTACACTCTCTGCCATACTCTCTCAGAAGACCCATCTCCCATGGTTTCTGGGAGGCGACTATAACCGTGTTCTCAACTTACAATTAGATCGTTCTCACTCACCTTTACCGCGCTGTCCTCTCTACACTCACACAGACCGGTTCACAAATTGGGTGAAGCAGTCAGCGCTAGTAGATGCTTGAAGGGCCCTTAATCCTACCTCACAGGTATACTCTTTTTATTCCACACCCCACAACTTAATTATGTGCCTGGACTGCATGCTATGTTGTCAAGCACTTGCACCTTCCTTTGGGGCTGATGATTATCTGGGCCAAGTGCTATTTGATCATGATGCCCATACTGTGGACCTGCAATCCCTTGCCCCGAACTCCACTCCCACCTGATGTCTAGCCTAAGACTGCCTTGAAGACCCAGTGTTTCGGGATTACCAAAGCTCCCATATTTGCAGTTTATTTACTGAAAACAATGACACTGCCTCCATCAAACTTCCTTCAAGGACGTGACCCACAGTATTTGTCTTCAAGAAGTGGTGGGCGTTTGTTGTAGGTCATACAAGGAAATCACGGAGGCAGAACAGCCCCTGCCATTGCTAGAGCACCAAATTGAACAGGATGCATCCCGTTGTTCCACACTAGAGAAAGCCAAAAGCAAACACGTCTCTCTTTAGGAGCGTTTGCAATGCTTCAATTTTACTGCATACATGGCCAAAAGTTACATGGGAGGTAATAAATTGAGACATCTTCTTGATTGGCTAATCCATCAGGAGCAAAAGGAAGCCCCCATTCTTGAGCTCCACTCCCCCTCCCGGGTGGCACTCCGTACTCAACATTACATCCTTAAAGAATTCCACAATTATATTCCCAAATATACAAAGCGCCCTGTCTAGACCACGGGGGTATTACCGTACCATTCCTTGACCACCTTCCCATACAGAGCATCAACTCAACTACACCGGACACCTTGGACGCGATTACAACACCGGCGAACGTTAAACAGGCAATTCAAGACTTAGCCAGAAATACAACCCTTAACCTTAACGGGCTACCTATAGAATACTACAGCTCATATGTTGAGGTCCTTGCACATCAGCTAGCCAACATGTAAAAAGAGGCCCATCGGTTTCACAAACTGTCAACCTCTCTCCAGGAGTCCTTATTAGTCTCTATCCCTAAGCCTTGTTGGGACCCCACCAACGCAGCTTCCTACCACCCCATTGCTATTCTGGGAGCCAATTAGAAATCCTCGAGAAGATATTGTCCGCTCAATATGCCCCAATCTTGCTGGAACTCATCCACTCGGATCAGAACGGGTTTGTCCCAGGGCACAGTATGTCTCACAGTCTTCGGTGCATTTTATACCTTTAGAACCAGGTACAGGACCGGTATCCTTTTGTGGTGTGCCTGGTGTTGGACCTGGTGAAGGCATTCAACTCCCTGAACTGGACTTACTTTTTTGGCATACTTACACAGATTGGCATCAGTAGCCACCTTCTTGCCTATACATTACTTTTATACACAAAACCCCCCTCACCGGTCCTGGTGGGCTGACACATCTCACAAGCTTTTCCAGTGGAATGCAGTACACGAAAGGCGTGCCCGCTTTCACCTCTGCTTTTCACAACGGCCATGGAACCTCTGGCTGTTTGGCTTTGCCCGGATGGCGTACCCTGGGGTATCCCCTTTGCGGACAGGACACACACAGTGTCACTTTACGCTGACAACCTTCTCCTGCTCTTTTGCGACACCCGAGCAGACCCAACAAGGATCCAAATTGTGCTGCAGTCATTTGCTAGGATATCCAGCTTAATGGTCAAGTGGAGCAAGTCCTCCATTTCCCCACTGCACAATAACATGGCCTCACAATCACTATAAGCAGCATTCCCCTCACTTAGCAAAACTCAGCAGTCAGACATCTGGGAATCCGATGATATCACTCCCCAGCTGATCTCTTTGACAGCAATCTGCATCCCATGTTAGCTTTGCTGAAATCTTTAGTGTTCTTTTGGACAAAACTTCCACTTGCCTCGGTGGAGGGGACTGCACTATCAAAGAAGATGATCCTGCTTTGTTTTCTGTACTACTTTGCTAACCTTCCGGTGATTCCCCCACAGTTTATTTCAGGATCTTGACTCCCTGTTGACTGAACTCTTTTGAGGAATTGGCTGCCACCCTCTGTGTAAGCTGCAATTATCTACCGGTGAGGGCAGGCTGGGTGCCCCTTCCTTTGAAGCATATTTGCTGGTGGCCCAACTGCAGTGGCTGACTAGGTAAATAGCCCATCATAATCTTGGCGAAACCTGTCACCACTTCACATTCCTTACTCCTACCACTGTCAGAGGTCTTTTACTCCCAGACAGTACCAGACCCCCCACGCTCGCACCAAGTTTGTGTTGCCTACAAATGCTTCACCAGGACTCGCACTTTCACACGCCACACCCTTCTGTATGCTCCGGTGCTCCCTCTACTGGGCCTCCCATGCTACCCAGGTACATATTCGGCCGCAGCTCTACGTAGCTGGCAGGAAAGTTCTATAACCACAGCTGGTGACCTATTCTGAGATGGTCATCGTCTCTCCTTTGCTCAACTCCAGACAGACTTTGGCCTTCCGGCTGGGCAGTTCCTTACCTGTTGTCAACTCCACAATACCTGCTACAGGCTATGGCTGACTAAGGATGAAGAGCCCCTTACCCACGCCGTGTTACAAGTGATACTCACTATGGGGGAGGGACACTGTTTAATCACATGGCTGTATAAGGGGATAGACAGTCACAATGGTACCTCACTGGGCCCTCTCCACACCAAATGGGAGGACCACATTGGGAAAGTGCTAAACAACAAGAAATGGACTTAAGCACTAGTCTTTCCACACATTATTTCGAGAAATGCTAGGTTTAAGAACATACAGTTCCACGTTCTACATCATGCATATCTGAGCCCCGCAAAACTTAATCAGCACTTCCCAACTGCGAATCTAACTTGTCCCAGCTAAAAGTCGGACAACACAAACCTCCGACACATGCTATGGTCTTGCTCTGATCTCCAGACCTGCTAGCAAGGTATATATAAAACACTGTGTGAAGTCACCAAACTCACTGAACTACATTCCTGGGAAGCTTGCACCCTAGGCATTTTTGAATGAAGGAAAATACACATGCTTTGCTAGCCTGGCCCTGCTACTGGGCTAGAGAACATTTATACTTCTATGGAAGGCCTTTAGTGCTCCATCATTGGTGGCATGGCAGGGTGTTGTACGAAAATGGGGAGCTGCGAAGGAACAGTTCTCCAATATGAAGAGGCATGTCACATTTACAGATGCCCTATCTCCCCTGAATGGGATCCACTATTGGCAGTCTAACAACACCAGGCGACCTCCTCACTTGATTCCACCACTCCGACACTCTTGTTTTGACACCCTACTGTATATCTTATCCCCTAGTCCCTTTGTGTCCCTAAAATCCCCTGGACGTAGTACCCTTAGTCTCCTTTTACTCTGGACCACATTATGTCACCACCTGATTGCAGCTCCACTATACTTTATCTTTGCAACTCCACTATGTTGTGTCCACCCTCATGCCCCCTCCGCACATGATCCTTCAGATTTTGTGCGCACTTCACTTCGACCTCACCCCACCTCCTAATTCTCGCTCTGCTCTTTAAGCATTGGTATTATTGTGTGTCATCTTGCAATAGCAAGACTCAGGCTATCACTTGTAATGTTTGCAGCTTGCACCATATCTTGAAGTCTTTTCTATTGCCTGTCTCTGTGTACGCTGTTTTGTTGTTCTTTTTATTAAATGCAAAAAGCCAATAAAAGTGATATTTAAAAAATAATATTATGGGATGTACACAGGTGCACATCAACAACATATGAAAAGCCCCAGGCTAGGTCCTTTACAGATGGAACACATGTAGGTCTGGATTGTAGCCCATGCAATCGCCAGTGGCTGAGATTAATTCAAGCACTCATTCTGCAACCCTATTGCAGTAGATAGCGCAATAGGTTTGCCCAGACATGTATCCTGCACTCACTGAGCCACGTGACTCAAATTACACCTTTTACTGTTAAGGCTCAAGTAGGCCAAAATTAGTCTAGGTTGCTTGTATTTCAGTCTTGTGGGAACCTGACTTGGCAGTTCAGGATGAATTGTTACTATTAGATCAGCACTAAGACTGATTTGCAAAAGGCTTTTCTACTGAAGCAAGACCAAGAATGAAATGCATATGAGTGGTGGGACAGAAATGTCCTCTGCATGATTAGAGATGTATACCCTTGCCCAGAGCCCCCAACTGTACTTTTGTCTGGATCTCTAATGCTGATTTCTTTGTTGTAAACATGGATCATGCATGTGCACCATGACATAAGCCTGTCTCGCGGATTGCAGTCTTGTTGCACCGGGGGGGACCCCAAACCTGTACTGCCTTGACCAAAAGTTAAGTACCACAAGTGCAGTGGTGGCAGCATATTGTGTGGTGACCAGTAATAGTGAAAAGGTCCTTTTTACCCTGTGTCACTTCAGTGAGGCCTACAGGCGCACTCACATTTTTAAAAACTTCGGTCCTGTGTGCTTAACTCACCTTTGGCATACATTAGGTAGGTGTGGAGTACTGAGTAGCACACAAGTGGTGACTCTGTGCTGGATGGATGCATTCCTGAGAAGTGTACAGTACACAGCTAGAGCAGTACTGTATAGAATATGTGTGGTTAGTGCATGTACTGAGTGTATGAATGCATGTGAGGAATACATGAGATATATAGTCCTGTACAGTGTGTGCGCAATGGAAGCATGTGCTAGGTATATGTGTGCTTGCGTGAAGTGCAATACATGAAGGTTTGTGTTGTGCAGTGGGCATACTGTGAGTGTGTGTGCTAGCAGAGTGTGTGTCTGCAAATAGCATACCCTGGTACAATACAGAAAAGCTACAGTACTGAGCATTGTACGCAGACTTAATGTGTGTGCCTAATGTATGTGTGTCTTTAGTGGCACAATGCATGGAGATAACCGTACTAGAGAGCATGTGTGCTTTGAAAGTAAACTAAGTGCAAGTGTGCCTGCAATGGTACATTACATGGCCGACCCTGGGTCCCATTTTGGGAAGACTAGGCCTGCCTGGTGAAGCCATGAGGAGTAGAGGAATCCCTTCGGAAGACTTATGTATTGTTGCATTCCTGTGAGCTGGGTGGGACACTGGAGGAAGGCAGGAAGAGACTTTTACTTTACATTTCAAAAGGTTTCATTTTGATTCAGTAATAGATCACAAGGAAGTGGCCCTTTCCTGGGCACATCTCAAGAAAGGAGATGGAGTGATAACGGAACCACAAAGAGTAGGATTGGGAGCCAAGGACTGACCTTTTAATGCACATATTACTGTGGCTGACATTGAGGTGTGAACTATGATCACTTCCATGAACTGTGTTGTGGGACAACTGGTTTTAGAATCTTGCCTGCTGTGACAGACAACCTTTCAAGGAAAATGTACACTTCAAAAGAAGCAGAACCCCAACATACAACTTCAAAGACTCAGACCCATACCACATTTGGGCCCATATTTATAGGAAAATGACAGAGCGCGACAATGCACCAAAATTGCAGCGCCACACTCTGTCATTTTCACAATGCAGGGATGCGCCACATTTAATTGAATACAGCGCACCTCCGTGTTGTCCCCTGCGCTGGCGATAAATTTAGCTGCCAACGCAAGCATCCTTGCACCATTGTGCAAGAATGTCTGCGTTGAGGGGTGTCATTGCTTATGTGTGGGAAGGTGTCACTTCCTGCACATAAACAATCACTAATGGCGATTTGGCACTTCTGTGTGTACTGCATTCTGTAGCACACACAGAAGTGGCAAAACATCATTCTGAAATTATTGTTTATGTGCAGGAAGGGACACCTTACCGCACATAAACAAGAATTTCTGGTATTTTGCTCTTTCTATGCGTGCTTCAGAATGCAGCACACATAGAAAAAAAAAAACGAGGAATAAAAGTATTCCTCCTTGTTGCACCTTGCTAACGCCACCCATGGGGTGGCGTTAGATTTTGGCGCTGCCTCAGGTTTATGAAAACTCGTAAATCTGAGGCAGTGTCAAAATGAAATAGGTGTTGCTGTGGCACGCTCACAGCAACTCCCATTGCACGCCCCTTCCACGCGAAGGGCTGCGTGTGAAGGGGTCGTATTTACAAGGTGGCGTTATGCTACAAAAATTGGCTTAACGCCACCTTGTAAATACGGCGCAGGGCATAGCGCCACTGGAGCATCACGAAAAGTGACACTCCGGTGGCACTAAGGGCTTATAAATATGCCCCTAGGTGTCTGGAAAAGGACTATAAGAGGAGGTTGAAGCCCCAAAATCAGTCATCTGCCACGCAGCCAGAGGGGACGTGTAAGAAGGGGAAGTTCTGCAAGGCTTCTACCTGTGACCAGGATTAGGGTCAAGGCCTGCTAGTATCCCTGCTGTGTGAGGGGACATCGCCTAGGGAAACTAAGACCACCTGCCCTGGAGCCTGAAGCACGAGCACCCACCTGCTTGCCAAGCCCAGTGTGCTTTGTGAGAAAGAGAACCGCATTGGATTGAGCGAGGTCCAAACGGGAGCCCTACCAAGAGGACTCTGCGAAGGAGGTGTGAGGAAAACTGCTGCACATTGATCAGGCAGTTGCTCATTTGCAAGAACTGTCAGGTGATCCTCTAAGTCAGGAGAGGGCTGCCGTGATCTGAGTCATGAGAGGAGCACCGTGCGGGAAGTGCTAGGCCAGTACCACCCCACTGCAGTGATCTCCGTATGCCAGAGGGGTCCATTGTTGAACTTTCTGGGCCAGAAGCAATGTGACTTATGTCTGCATTTATATCTCAGGAGGGACCGCCGTGGTGAGAGCGATCACACTGGAATATTCCGTGTGAGACTGTAGCACTGCAGCAACTCTGTATGCCAGGAAGGGCTACCAGTACCACTGTGGCCAAGTGTTTGGGTCATAGCACCGACTGATGGATTGCAGCTGTGACTGGCGGATCAAGCCCGCACACTGAGACCTGCACTTGACTGATTTCCTAAGGACTGCAAGGACACCACCTGAGATGTTGCACCCTCACTGGGGCTCCAATTGGAGTGACTTATCTCATATTTGCAGAGTGGGAGCAGCTCCAGTTACTACAATGAACCATCAGCGCTGCTCGGAGAGATTTTCCTCCTGCCAGGTGCTGCATTATGTACCCTGAGCAGCCCGACTTCCCTGAACAGGATCAGGACTTGAAAGAGGGCGGTCGCTGCACCACTGAACGCTTCCATACTGCCGCAGCGGGTAAGACTTGAACTGGGCCCTTTGAGGCTTGGGAGGGGGGGTACTCCCTGCTAACGGTGTTGTGGACCATAAACACTTTTGAATAATTAGCAAATGAATCAAAGGGGAATGGTTGAGTACGGCCTACTAGTACTCATTCACTGGTGGCCACATCCAGGCAATGCGCCTGGATGTGGCCATCAGTGAATGAGGACTAACTCTCATAAGAAGTAGAGTGGAACAGGGATTTGCCTGGCAACAACTAGTGCTCTAACCTCAAAGAGGTTGTATTATTGTCCATGAATGTCATTGTTAGAAATGGGGTCTCTAGTTGGCAGTCAGTTTGCACCCTGTCCAGGTAGGGACCCTCACTCTAGCCCGAGTAAGGGAGATACACAGTTCAGATAACTCCTGCTCACCCCTTTGGTAGCTTGGCACAAGCAGTCAGGCTTATCTCAGAGGCAATGTGTAAAGTATTTGTACAAACACACAAAGTAACACAGGGAAAACACCACAAAATCATTCAACACCTGTTTAGGAAAATAGCCAATATTTATCTGAGTAAAACACGACCAAAACAACACAAATCCAACATACAAAAGCAAAGTTATGAATTTTCAAAGTTTAAACTTCAATATAGCGCTTAGAAACACAAATGCTTCAATTTGGCATCATCATGGCATCGAGACAGAGTCATTCCCAACAGAGTCACACGGAACCCCAGGTACAGTAAATTTGGTAGCAAAGAAAGAAGCCTGTGCATGGAGTCAGGTAGGGGAGGAGTCGCTGGATCCGCTGCAGTGGTGGTTCCTTACTGCAGAGCAGGGGAGGTGATGCGCTGTTGGTGCGAAACGTTGGTTCCTGATGATCCAGCAGGGTCGATGAATCCAGTGGGTCAAGACATCATGGATGACCTCACAGGGTCGCCGTCACATCACGGGGTTGCTGGTGCTGCAGGGGAGTCGGGTGTCATAAACGTCGGTGACACAGCACTTTCAGGACTCACTGCGTTGTGGAACTTAGGCGAAGCTGCGGCAGCGTAAGGCCTGCGGTGTCAGTCGGGGTCACTGCACTCCAGCAGAGACCATGGCTTGGGGTTGCAGGTAGCGGTGCGGGGTCGTGCAACAGCACTGGTTCGGGAGTCCTTCGGAGTCGAGGTGCATGGATCTTCTTGTTTTCTCACCAGAACTAACTTCTAAGGGCACAGGAACAGGATTGGCACCACTTGGCAAGCCAGGGTCCTCAGCAGGAGTACCCAGGTGCTGGCAGGTGAAGTGCTGGCAGGAAGCAAAATCCAGTCCTTTCCCTCTTAGGGCAGAAGCAGCAGGCCAGCACAGCTATGCAACAGGCTAAGTGTCACGTCCTCCTCAAGCATCAAGCTCTTCTCCTTGGCAGAGGTCCCTCTTGATCCAGAAGTATCTAAAAGTCTGGGGTTTAGGGTCCACTAGTTATACTCATTTCTGCCTTTGAAGTGTGTGAGGACAGGCACAGCCCATTCGGGTTTAAGTGTCAGCCCCTCCCTCCCCACTCTAGCCCAGGAGACCCATCAGGATATGCAGGACATTCCTTAGATCCCTTTGTGCCACTGTCGAGAGGGAATTCATGAACAGCCCTACTGTCAGTCTGACCCAGATGTGGATTCCACAGGCAGGCAGAGGCACAGAATGGTTAAGCAAGAAAATGCCCACTTTCTAAAACAGGCATTTTCAAACAGACAATCTAAAACCAACTCTACCACAAGATGTATTTTTAAATTGGGAGTTCAGAGACCCCAAATTCCATGTCTCTATCTGCTCCCTTTGGGAAGCTGCACTTAAGATATTTAAAGGCAATCCCCATGTTAACCTATGGGAGGGATGGGCCTTGCAATAGTGAAAACCACAATTGGTAATATTTCACTATCAGGACATGTAAAACACACCAGTACCTGTCCTACCCTTTTAAGTACACTACACCCTGCCCATGGAGCTACCTAGGGCCTACCTTAGGGGTGACTTACAGGTAGTAAAACGGAAGGTTTGGGCCTGGCAAGTGGGTACACTTGCCAGGTTGAATTGGCAGTACATAATTGCACACACAGACACTGCAGTGGCAGATCTGAGACATGTTCACCGGGCTACTCAAGTGGGCGGCACAATCAGTGCTGCAGGTCCACTAGCAGCATTTGATTTACAGGCCCTGTGTACCCATAGTGCACTTTATTAGAGACTTACCAGTTAACCAAAAGTCCCAATTATGGAAAATCAATTACCAATATCTGTTAGACAGAGAGCACTTGCACTTTAGCACTGGTTAGCAGTGCCCAGGGTATCAAAGCCAGCAAAAACAAATTACAGCACTGCATCCAAAAATAGGGAGTCAGAAGCAAAAGAAGTGCAAGGAGACCACACCAAGAGCTGACAGGTCTAACAGTCGTTATTCCTCTGTATGTGTAGAGTTAGAAATAAAATAATTATTTTGCTTACAAAAGTAAGTATTTGACTGAACATCGATTTATTATTCATACTGAGTTATGAGTTGTGTTTACTTACCTGTATCTACCCTTACCGCTGAGGAAGCCTTTGGCTGCACATCCACAGCTACCACTGAGAATCAAGTGCAGAAGGGGTACTTGGCCCAGTTGCTCAGGATGCATGGTAGGTCAGGCTCTTGGACATCAGGCGTAAAAGGTCTCAACCGCCACAGTTGAGTACACTAGCCCCTGTGTGCCTCATGGTCCTGTGAAAGGGGTTCTAACAGGTTGTCTCTGGCTAAAGAGGCACAGTGAAAAACAATGGTCTTGAATGTAACCCCAAGTGATGACCAGTGGCTGAGATGAATCCAATCATTCCTTCCATCACCTTGCTGTTGCAGCAGAGTTCCTCATTTAACATGGCACAAGAAGGAGGTTGAATACAGCTTGCCAAGAGAGAGGAAATACAATTATGGTATTCTTCTGGACGGAGGGTGGAGACCATTATAATTTCAATGAGGTCCCTCTTAGAAATTCAGGTTCTAGTTAGCAAGGGCTGCCGATTAGTTATTCCCACGTACTGCCATTTGGCAGATAGTAGGTGTGAGGGTTGGGACTTCAGCTACTACTATTCAAGTTGGGAAAATTTCTAAGCAGGGCCTGTTCTTTAGTCCGTCCCTGATTACTACTTCAGACATCCTGATGAAAGCCAGATGCAGAGATCTCACACTTCATTGTGCCCTTGTTTTCAGTACTCCTGCTTGGAACCAGTATCACTGCTACCTGCTGTGAGAGTCATCACTTAGCATGAAGGTTGTGCCTGAGGAGTAGCCAGACCATGACACTGGAAAAAGAACAACCCAAACCGGGTTCTGAAACCTTAAGACAGTGGATCCACATTTTCTCTTTGGAAAAGGTGTATATAAGTGCAATCCAAACCACCCCACTCTGTTCCAGTTCCATATTGTTCGTGATCAAGGGAGGGAGTGCTCTATGGAGTACTCAAAGGACTGCTGTCTGACCAGAACTTGTGTCCGCATTACAGCCATTTTTCCAAAGGTGAAGCAACCTGAAGTCTGCTTTTTCTGCTGGAGGAACTGAGGGTCTGCCTAGAGCCTAGAATCCTGCATGCCTGCTGAGAGAGGCAGGGAGTATGCCTTACTTTGGCCTAGCAAAAGAAGGAACCACCCAACAGTAGAGACCCAGTATGTTCCTGGCATGGGGAATAACCAGAGAGAGTGGGCAACTGAAAGGGAGCAAAGCCCAGAGTGACCAGTGTTTGAAAGGCGTCCCCCAAATTCCTGAATCAGTTATGATCATGAATTGCATCAACATCTGCAAAAATCAGGTATAGACTATGATAGGCAGTCAGGCTCGGCTGAAAAATCTCTGCTGCCACAGCTGATGCCAGAGTCGAAACACTTTGTCAGTACTAAGGTGGGAACTCTTATCACTCCAGAAGCCACCGCGGAAGAAGTCATCCACAAGGTTGAGATCAGCCCGGAAGCTGCAGCTTCTGTACCCACATTCCTTCTCCACACAGCCTGATGAGGCTGCAACCGCCAAAAATGAGAGCTATCATGGTAACTGCAGCACTGAAATCTTCAAAGTCATCAAGGTAAAAGCAAGGCCAACACAACTCCATAGCCACTGCCACAGGAGCAGGACTGCTGCAATTGTCCGTCCCAAACGCACCTTAACTGTGATAGAAAAAGACAAGGCCCCAAGCAAGGGCTCCCTTTGGCCTTGGTTTGATTAGTTCTCGTCACTAGCACTAGGTCCAGACACACAAGTGGTGCAGCATTTCTATCAGTAGAAGTGGGGAATTGCTGGGTGTTAGGAATTTTGTGGATTCCTGCGGATTCCAGACATTTCCATCTCGCAAATGTGAGCAAAATGTGTGTTTTTAGTCAACGTTTGCACAGGATTCTGGGTAAAAATGTACAGGTTTGCTAGGTTTTCCTAGGTCCCCGCTGAGCGAGGGCCGAAAAACCACAGCTACCGACTGCAAAAAACAAGTCAGTTTTGTGTGGAAACATTTGATGTACCCATGTTGTGTTTTGGGCCATTTACTGTTGCGATCACTAGGCCTACCTACACTAGTGAGGTACCATTTTTATCAAAGGACATAAGGGATAGCTGTGCGGAGGGAAGTTTGTGGTTCCCCGCAGATTTCAGAACTTTCCATCCCAAAAATGTGAGGAAAATGTGTTTTTTGTCCAAGTTTGAGGTTTGCAAGAGATTCTGGGTAACACAACCTGGTGAGAGCCATACAAGGAACATAATCCTGAATCTCCCTAAGTGTCTTTTTTTTAAAAATGTACATTTTGAGCCATTTCCTGGCATGGGCACTAGGTCTTCCCACAAGTGGGGCACCATTTTTATCAGAAGACTTAGGAGAATGCCTTGTGGAAGGAAGTTTGTGACACCCTGCAGATTCAAGAACTTTCCATCACAGAAATATGAGGAAATCTGTTTTTTTCAGTCAAAGTATGAGGTTTGGAAGGGATTCTGGGTAACACATCCTGGTGAGAGCCATGCATGTCACCCCATCCTTGATTCACCTAGGTGTCTAGTTTTCAAAAATGTACAAGTTTGCTAGGTTTCCCTAGGTGCCGAATGAGCTGAGGCCCAATCAACACAGCTACCCACTTGGCAAAAAATGAGTATAAAAGTTTGATATATTCATGTTACATTTTGTGCCATTTTTTGTCACGGCCTCTAGGCCTACCCGCACAAGTGAGGTACTATTTTTATTGAGAGACTGAGAGGAACACAGAATAGTAGAACACGTGTTATAACCTTCGAAATGTAAGACAATGTGTAAGAAAGAAGTGATTTTGAGAAATACCCTCTAATTCACATGGTAGTATGGTTACCCACAAATTCAGAGATGTGCAAATAATCCCTGCTTCTAGACTCCACATCTTGTGCCCATTGTGCACATACATAGGTTTTCTTTATAACTATTTTTCACAATTTATATTTTACCATATGAATTGCTCATTACCCGGTGCACAATGAAAAACCACTGAAAGGTGCAGCTCAGTTATTGGCTCTGGGTACCTCGAGTTCTTGGAAACCCCACAAACCCTATATGTACCTACAATCAGAAGGGTCTAGCAGATGTAATGGTATATAGGTTTTGTAGATCGGCCATCGTGATGAGAACTTACAAAGGAAAACATTGGTCTTCCCTACTAATTTTCAATATTTTTAGCTTTCAAATTTGGAAAAACCTTGAAGGATCTACACAAATGACCCCTTGCTGAATTCAGAATTTCATCTAGTTTTTAAAAATATATAGTTTCCAGGACCCACCATGAGTTTCACACCTATTTCGGCCACAAACTGTAAAGGGGATCAAAGATTTGAAAAATAGGAAAAATGGCCTATCTTCTACTAAAATGCCAAAACTGTGTTAACCAAATGGTTTTCTCAATCACGCTGGTGATTTTAGCACCACAAACATTTTGTTTATGCCATCTGCAGAAAAACAGACACTTTCCCATTTCTCCCCAAAAAACAATATTTAGCTATTTTTTGCCTAATTCTTCGGTCCCCTTCAAGGGAATTCACAAACCCTGGGTACTTTTAGAATCCTCAGAATTCTGGAACAAAGGGTCACAAATTTGGCGTGGATAGCGTATGTGGACAAAAGTTATGGAGGCCTAAGGGTCAACTATCCTAAATAATCAAAAAAAGCTTAGCACCAGGGTGGGTGGAGTTCATCTAGTAGCGAAAAGCTTAAGTCCTTTCTTTTATTCTAAAGATAAACTCTGGACTGGACAATTTGTTATTTTGTCTTTTGATGATGTTCTGATCTCATGTCCCCTACATTACCTCCCTAATAGGATCTCTAATATATAGGGCCCACTGCGTCTCTGCAGGTAAAAGGTATAAATTCTGCATTGTTTAGGCATGGTAGTGGAATAAACCAGGACTTTCCCTCTCACTTTTGTACTGTCCATCAAACAGCGGGCCTCCTGGACCAGACATAATCCACTGGTGAGCAGTTTTCATGCAGAACTCCAAGAATGAGGCTAGAATCTTGTTTTACGTAATGAAATCCACTTCATATAGCTGGCCTCTGGTATTCCATATCCAGATTCATCAATAAATTCCAAGCATATCGAAGACACCAAGGGTACTGAATTAATTGAGGCATGTTGACCCTCTTTCAGTCTCGTGTTTTAGATGCTGGACTTCTGCAGGGCTGCCAGCTAATTCTGGTTTATTGAGAGATTCTAGTATCTGGGCATGGGAATCACCAGGATATACACTCAATTTCTTTAATAGAACTTGTATGCAATACTCACCAACTTTCACACAGATGTCCTATTTTGGAGAGTGCTGCCCAGTTCGCTGTTCAGATGTGTTGACATTTTTTAGAAGATATCTCTGCCCAAGTGTCTATAAATCCTGCTGAACCTGCCTATTTACGCTCCCAATATATTATAGGAATTTGAGAATGTGCTCTGGATCTTGTTGTAGGATGGGAAAATGAGAAAACAAAATGGCCACACTCTAAAAATTACCTTATAAGAAAAGTATTTCCAGCCTAACGCAGTTACTATTCGACTTAAGCTTGCTGTGGGTAAAACATCTTATCTGCGCTACCATTATGTTGGGAAGAGTGCAACAAACCTGACCACTGATTCTGTGAATAATATATGGAAAGTGTCTACCACAGCGATTTATTGAAAGGGTCTTCTAACCAGGGAAACTTGTCTCTGGGTAGGTGAGCGTTATGTAAGGTGGCCCAACCTGCAGATTTTCAACAGTGGGGCCTAAAAGGCATCCCCAAACTGGGAAACAGAGCACGGTGAGTCACAATCAAGAAATATGACAACACAAAATACATATTTGACCTACAAAATAACTAGTTGTTCTGATTTTTGCAGGTTTGACATACATTAGCAAGGGAGGACATTGACTAGGGTGGGATTCCAGGAATTCTAGTGGGTAGAGATCCTTATTGAGGGAGGCAACCTTTTGTGATAAGATGCTCACAAAGAACCTGCCTGATTGCTTGGGATGACAGAGTGAAATGAGGAGACCAGCTGCTCTGGAAGACCACTGATTGCGAGACACCACTTATGCATTGGAGGGGTGTGACCAAACAAGCCAGTCTCTATTTGGTTATTAGTCTTGATTTTTTCTTTCATATCTTTAGGTGAGTGACTTACACACTGGGTCCTGCCGAATGCCTCTGAACCCTTGCTGGGGTCCATGAATGGCAGAAACATGTTGACCATGTAAAGGGGGTAGATTTGCTAGGATCCTTCATGTGTGGGTGTACTTGTAGTTCAGCCTTGGGCTGAGGATCCTTTCTTTTGGACCTCTTTTCTTTTCCTCTCCTGCTTTAGCTGTTTCTGTAGTAGGTATCACAACATACACTGTAAACATAATGGCTGACAATGTAGGCCTGCCATTTGATGATACCATGGTACAATCAGTCTTGCAGACGCTGAGTATATTAGATACACCACTCACACAGACATTAACCCAGACCGTAGAATGGGTGAAACTATCAAACTTGAAGAGACAACCTATACTTACTGCTAGGTATGCAGTCATACTTACTGAATACCCAAGTGCCAGTATAGCCCCACATGGGCTGGTAGTGACTAATGCCCCCAAATTGTTCCTGGACAACAAGATTTTTAAGATGAATTAGTTGATGATCTCCAGGAGGAGTACATTAGAATGGCTGATTCTATTGATAAATATAGCAAAGGAGACAGCTGATCTCCTTATGATTGAGATTCACAACTGGAAATCTAGCTCAAGGGCATTGTACAGGTCACCCCCTTCAAGAAGAAATTGAAGGAGGTCAATAAAGTTCTGTGCAAGACGAAAGAGGGTATTATGAATTAGAAGATCAACAAACTCAAGAAAGATATGGACAGATTTACACATGAAAAGGTTTCCCCTGTCTAGCAGATGACTATTAGTCACAACCATTAAAAAAGAACAATACAAGGAGATTAAGAGGCTGGCATCAATGCACTGATCAATGGACCTCCAATTCAGAGGAACTGAGCAACACGGCAGACTGAGAGTCTAGTGAGTCTAATAGTTCCTTTGAAGTGAGGTTGAGTCAACCAAGAGGTAGGGGCCCCAAGAGGTAGGGGCGTCTTTCCAGGAGCCCCCACACAGGGACCGGGGTGGCCCACCCAATCTTGGGGATTCCCAGTTCAACCGTTTCAACCAACTCCCTTTGGGGGTTAAGGATACCCACCTTTTTTCCTATAGGGCTGTGGGAGGTGAGGAAGATGAAGAAGAGACAACAGGCCCTCATCGGAAAACCAACCAGGCCCACAGAAGACCTGGGTACACTGGGATCCAGCAATAGAACAAAGAATGACGTGGAGTATGACCAAGGAACCGACCACCTCAGCGAACAACATGACAACCTCACTGTGCATCTCAGTCAGAAACTACACTTGAAACCAGTGTCTTGAACAAAACCCTGGGTCTTGTACCCACTCTTCTATGGGATGACTTACACATAAGGAACTGTCCCAATTTGTCCGTAAGACATGTCTGTCCTTTTATTTTGACAAAGCTGACAATATGCATGCAGACTATGAAGTCAATGCAGGTCTGAGAAGCAAATCCACTTTCAATCTACCATTGCACTTTGTTCCTCCAGAGATATCTATGTTTGAGAAAGTGGTCCTGAAGGACTTTGAGATTCATAGGTTTCAAATGAAACACCTCCTTTTAACCTCTCTAAAGAGGAGCAGTAGTGTCTGAAGTCCTTGGGGAGTGACAGAGAGATCGTGACAAATACAGGAGACAAAGGGGTGCCTCAATCATCATGGATCACCATGCCTACCAGGAGTAATGTCTTCAACAACTGAATGATACAGAGTATTACAGATTGCTGCAGAAGGACCCTATTCCAAGGTTACAGAAGACCATCAGGACCTTGGTAGAGAGAGGGAAAGATGTTGGTTGGATCTCTAGAACTGCGTCTGAATTTCTTCTTAGCATCTACAGGGGATCCCTTATTTTCATATTTTACCTAAGATATATAAACCCAGACAACCTCCTCCTGGGAGACCTATGGTCTCTGGGATTGGTTCTTTGTTAGAACCTCTCACCCAATTTTTTGACTGGTTTCTACATCCCTTGGTCACTGAAATGCCTTCCTATTTACAGGACACTAAACATATACTTATTGATCCTGAGCGACATCTGGTCTCTTATGATGTAAAATTGCTATACATAAATATTCCACAAGCCAACACCCTACAGATTGTCAAGGAATTATTGGAACAAAGAAAAGAGGATGATTTGACCCCAACCTCCTTTGTGATGGAATGTGCAAAAATTACCATGAAAGAACAAACTTTTTTTAATTTCAGGACCAGCTATATTGGCAGGTAACCGGGACTGCCATATGCAGTATTTTTGCCCCTAGTATGGCAAATCTTTACATGCACAATTGTGAGTCGTCTCACACATCTATTCATCTATTCATCTGATAACCCCCATCTACAGAGCCTTAAGGTATGGAGGAGCTATTCCCTGCCTCACTTATATTTCAAAGGGGTACCTCCAGCACACTCACAAAGGAACTTGACACCAGCCTTCTAACTCCTTAGACCGCGTGGAGCCTGAGCAGGGGAAGAAAGTAGGATGGAACTTTCCAGAACCAGATGTGGGGGTGGACTAGACGTTTTACCCACTTCAAAAGGTGGCATCAGGTATACATGTTGAACCTCTTGAGACACTCATCAGTTCACTCCTGGACCTGTGGACATTACAGAAGTATGACTCACTTGTTCCCCAGAGCATTTCCCTGCTGCTCGAGACCTGCCTTGTTCCCCAGCGGACTGCCCTGCTGTTGAGGCCTGCCTTGTTCCCCAGATGACTGACCTTCTGCTTGAGGCCTGGTTTGTTCTTCAGAGGACTACCATGCTGCTACCAGCAGACTGCCGTGCTGCTTGAGGCATGCCCTATCCCCCAGAGGATTGCCCTGCTGTTTGAGGCCTACCTTGTTCTTCAGATGACTGCCCTGCTTGAGCCTTGTCCTGCTCTCTGAGAAGGAAGCCTGGACCTGCTCTCTTCATCCAGGCTAACATGAGTGACTCCAAGGGTCTGCAGAACCACCTGTTCTGAGCTTTAGGGATATAACAGGCTCCATAGGCCTGCCTGCAACTGCCCAGGTGACCTGCCGCAACTGGCCCAGCTGGATCTGCAACTGGACCTGCCTATGGACCTGCCTTAGCATTGCTGACCTCTGCTGGAGTGAGTTCCTGCTCCTCAAGAGGTGCCTCGCTCCCCAGTTCTCTGCATCAGTTGAGCTCTACGTGTCAAATGCTGAACCTACAGCTAGCTCTTTCTCATTCTTGATGCTATTTTTACTTAAACCTTTAAAATGGCATATCTCTGGTACTACTGGTTGAATTTTTTACATTTTGGTCTCATTTTATTTATTCGTGTTTACTACGTATTTCTTAAATGGTGGGTGTTTTTTTGTATTACTGTTTGCACACTCAATAAATACTTTACACAGTACCTCTAAGTTAAGTCTCACTGCTTTTGTGCCAAGCTACCAGAGGGTTAAGCACAGGTTAATTTAGCGACTTCTGTGGTTCATTCTGACAAGGATTGTGGTTGTTAATTGAGAAGGGATTTTAACCCCCCCCCAACAGAAATTAAAAACTCAATTTTCAACATTGCTGTTCAGTGGTGGGATTCAGTGCTTGTGTCTATGCAGTACCACTTAGGTATTTTGTGTGACACTAAAATCCCATATAACTTGATACCAGATTTTACCGCTCTAAATTTTCCTTGATTGGCCTCTCTTGCTTTTTCCAAACGCACTTCCATTCTACCAGACATTTTGCATCTGTGACTCTGACTGCTACAAGCATAGAGTTTGAGCTTAAGAACCTGGAGAGCTACACTGTGACTGAGCTCAAAGGATTCTGCAGGGAAAGGGAGCTTTCACCTAACCAGAACTCTAAGAAGCAGGAGGTCCAGAAGGCACTCAGGGCCTGGGAGGAGGCCCGCCAGTTAAACTATATAGCACAGGAGGATGAGGAGGTGGACTTTGAGGACGAGCAGGAGGAGGACAGGGGAGGATGACAATGTTCTGATTGTGGCCCCTGGGGAGAGAGGAAGGCTCACAGTAGTGAGAACCCTTGCCAGATCTAGAGCTTACAGCAGTATCTCCTCTCACGACCTGTAACTAGAGGACAGGAAAGCAGAAATGGGAGTTCAGGCTGAAGAGGACCTGGTGCCTGTGTCCGTGGGGATGATGTTGATAGGTGATTTGAGGCTTATGAAGTTGCCTTAGAGATGCAGAGGGTCGTTAATGAGGTTTGGGGGGACAGTCTCTGGAGGCACATTCCCATTAAAGAGAGGGATGCACCGACTGCCCTAGGGAGGGAGACATAATGCGGTATGCCCTCATGAAGGACACTCAGTAAGTATGTTCTAACTTCTGAAATGTGTAAGCAGAAGTTTAGGGACAGCCAGAAGTTGTCCCAACAGTCCTGAGTGGATTTTGTGGATTAGTTTTGGAAAGCACTGGATAGCTGGGTGAAGGGCAATGATGTAAGTGATTATAAGGGGCATACAATTTGACTTCCTGAGAGCACATATTGAACAATTATTTTACAGAGCTGTGCCAACACTTAGTAGATCTTAAGCTCACTGACCCCAGGAAGCTTGCTATGGAGGCTGGCCTCTGGCTCAACACCAGCATTCACACAAAGGTATCTGGGAGTGCAGCAGAGTGAAGGGGAGGTCAAGGGAGATGCATCCAGGTCCCAAGATTCCCATGCCCCTGCTGAGAAACAGGTGAGGGTTCTGGTGGGTGATGGCCCAGGGTGCCCCATTTCCAACCTTACTGCTTTGAGTGTTTCCAGTTACGACACAAGCAAGGGGGCACTGTCACAAGAAACCACCCACTGGTGGAAACTCTACAAGGGTGGCCAATAAGGCCTTATAGGTAATCAGTCCCCAGGACCAAAGGGCAGAACATTCCCTGATCACCCTTGGTTGGGAAACAGACTCCAGGGGTAGGCTTGTTATCCCTGAGGGTTGTAGTTGTCACTTCCATCAGCTTACATGTCACAGTGAAGGGATCCCTGTCACTGCTCTGAGGGATACCTGTGCGGCAAGATCACAGTGGTGAAAAGGCTATTTTCCTCAGATCAGAACACAGGTGTGTAGGTAGGCCAGGCCCTTCATCAGGTCTTTGTTTGCCCTACAGCTCTGGTACCCTTAGAATGAGGTGGGGAAGTGGCCCTCAGCAGGTTCACAGGTGGTTCCAGATGCCCATTGTCTGCATTCTGGGAAATTAATTATGGTGTTAGAAGAACTGGGAGGGATGGCCGCCCAGGACACCCCGAAAGCTCTTTTTTCTGTGGGTTCTACTCCCACAGAGAGAGAGTATAGAGGGCCAGATAGAGAGGCAGGAGGTGGAAACAGTCCATAGTGGGAGGAGCAGTGGATCAGGAGCTGCCAGCTCTCAGAAGAGAGCACTCCAAGACTCACCCTAGTGAGTCAACTTCTGACTTGGAGTTGCCCACTTCACTGTCAGAGAGACAGAGGGCTGGAGACCAGCACCAGGCAAACACTTGCATGACACAACCCTTGTGTCACCCTTGAGGGGGGTGGTAGTCCCCCATCGAGGTCCTTGCTTTCCAGGCACCTATTCAGCCTAAAGTTACAGACAATGGCCTGAGTGGCTAGTATCAGGCTACTGCTCCGGGACGGGTGGACTGGAGAGTGGGAATAGGGTGACTAACATCCGGGCCAGGTGTCTCTTCACTTTAAGAAACCTCAGAGGTCAGAGAACTCTCAGGAGAAGTTAGGGAACTCCTTGCCAGTCCCAAGGGAGAAAGTGAGGCCAAGCTTGGAGCCTCCACCTGTGAGTGGATGGCCTGGGGCTAGGCTCTTGACAATAACAGCTGTCAGTGGCCTCCGCTCGTTGCTGTCCTTATGGGAAAAGCTCTTCCTGGGTGGGGACAGAAGTCTGTTCCAAGGGCTGTAATGTGCCACATCACTTTGTTAGCCATGGTTGTACTGTCTGCCTACTGGGATGCATCCGTGAGCTTCACAGATGGGGTCCTCAGGTGAGGAGAAGGGTTCCCCATGGGTCATCCCAGTGGCTTAAGAGAGCTGACAGGGGGATCCAAATCAATTCAGGGGAGCATAAAACTGTCATGTGCCACTGCAGAAGAGCCCCATTGTCCATGTTCTATATCCTAAGCAGAGAAGCCCTTCAAGGTATTTATTAGATTACCCTGGATTTTAGTTGGACGTGGCCCTCTCTGCAGCGTCACCCCCAAACATTTTGCCTTCACCACCTCCTGTTTTTTTAAACCTTTTTTGTTGTATTTTTAGGACTTTGAATTTTACCACAACTAACCAATGCTAAAATGCTTGTGCTCTCCCCTACAACATGGTACAATTGGCTTACACCTGACTGGTACATGTATTTCACTTGTAAGTTCCTCATATATCTGGGACCACAAGTACCCAGGGCCTAAAAATAAATTCTACCAGTGGGCAGCAGCACTCATTGTGTTTCCCGCTAAAAGTAGCCCTTAAAGCATGTCTCAGGCCTTCAGTTGCAGCCGATAGTGTGGTTTTAAACAACCCATTCAGCCTGAAAAATTAAACCTTTTGCCAGGCCAAATCCTTCCTTTTAAATACATTTAAGTCACCTTTATGGTAAGCACTAAACATCCCATAAGAAAGAGTGTACTGCATTTAAAAAGTAGAACATGGGCTTTTAAGGTTTACATGTCCTGGTAGTGTAAAACACCTAAATTCATTTTTCACTACTAAAAGGCCTACCTCTCCCAAAGGATAACAGTGGGTTACCTTGTTACATAATAAAAGTGCTAACGTTTCATTGGGAGCAGGTAGAAATATCTGTGTGGACTTAAATGAATTGTATTTTAGAATCCTCTTTAATAATAAAGTGGGATTTTAGATTACAATTTCAATTTAGAAAATGACACTTTTTAGAAAGGTGGCCTTTTCCTGCCCTAAACTTTGA
Organism: Pleurodeles waltl; assembly: GCF_031143425.1. NCBI lineage: Eukaryota > Metazoa > Chordata > Amphibia > Caudata > Salamandridae > Pleurodeles > Pleurodeles waltl. The sequence continues at coordinate 746,068 of NW_027149836.1, read as the reverse complement.
GGCCTTCTAGAAGTTTCCAGCTGCCTAGACCTGTTAATTTCACACCCATGACGAATGCATATTGGACGCTGACAGTGAACAATAGGATCCACGTTGTGGCTAGGCAAGGGCCATCCTGCCAGGATAGGAGGGGCAAAGTTGTTCCCTGCCACTTTTATATTTCAAATGGCTGCCTCTGAAACACTCATATGAAACTTGACACCAGACTTTTATCACCCTAGATTCCTTGGAGCCTGGGAAGGGGAAGAAAGTAGAGGGAAGGAACCTCCCAGAACCAGATGTGGGGTGTACTAGAAGTTTCCCAACTTCAAAGGGTGGCATCAGGTATACATATTGGACCACCTGATCAACTCATTAGTACACTCCTATACTTGTGGACAATACAGCAGTACAGCCTTGTTCCCCAGAGAACTGCCCTGCTGTGTGAGGTCTGCTGTGTTTGCCAGAAGACTACCTTGCAGCTACAAGAGGAATGCCCTGTTCCTCAGATGACTTCCATGCTGCCCTCGCCTGCCCTGTACTCTGAGAAAGAAGACTAAACCCGCTCCCTTCATTACCTAAACACAACAGGGTACGGTTGTCATATACTCTCGTTACTGGAATGAGACTGTTGGATTCGGGGCAGCAACACCACCGTTTGCGGGTGACTGAGTCACTCCCACACTGTCTTGGCAGCTGTCGGCCCAACCCTATGGGCTAGCTAGCAGCACCTCACCCAAACATGGAAGCAAAGGTGATTTGTGGCAGCCTGATGCATGACACTCAGTAACTTCACAGGGTAAGTCGTGCTTGACAAATCTTACCCCGTCTCTCGTTAGCAAAAGTCTCACACACACACACACACACACATAGGCCAAAGAAAAGGTGTAGGAAGGTTTTCAATACATTTATTGACAAGACTACAATCTATGATGAAATATATCAGCTGAAATTATTAGGGCAATGAGACATAACAAGGTTAGGATTGTTGTGACCAGTGAAAAGATAATGAACAAACCCAGCATAATGGAATTACATACATATATATATTCTACCTAACTCCTAAGCAAGAGCATAGCAGTGATAGCTCAATCTGTCCATACTTAGTCCATGAAAGGACCACCCACCCCCATTACCTGGAAAATAGGGGTCTGCCCATGATCTGCTTGGCAGGTTGTAGAGACAGAGTTGAGGTCAGCAGTGAAATGGCATGCAGTGTAGGTGAATATTATGGCCAGAATGACCTACAGATTATCCTTTGGCCTGTACGGTGTTTTTATAAGAAACTTATTTCTGTTCCGGGAAACAAGCATGACATGGGCATGTGTCTACGTTTCAGACTCCTTACATACTCTTGTGGTGACAAGGCTAGCTGGTTTATCATCTAATGTTCTTGTAAGCCTTGGGCAGAGGTACCTGGTGAAATGTTGTGGACAGAAATAACAACAAACCATCTTCTTGGCAGGCTGTAGAGACAGGGCTGAAGTCAGCAGTGAAATGGCATGCAGCGTGGATAGATATCCTGGCTGGAATGACCTCCCTCTTTTCCCTTGGCCTCTTCAGTGTTGTTATAAGAAACATATTTGTGTTCCGAGACATAGGCCTGATGTGAGCATGTGCCGGACTGTTTATGTACTCTTGTGGCACCAATGCTAGCTGGTTTATCATGTACTGTTCTTGTCAGCCTTGGACAGAGGCACATTGTGAAATGTTGTGCACAGAAATAATAACGCATTCGCAGAGTCACAGCTGATTAGAAAAATAAAACATCCCTCTGCAAAGCAGGCTAACTAAAAATGAATAAAACTGAATAAACGAAATCAGAGCACATATGTAGGTGAAGGGGGACAAGTTGCAGGCCTAAACTAAGCTAAAATATGTGTGCCCAAGCAGTTTTAAATGATCCCACAACATGGTTGCATGAAAAACTCGAAGACTTCATCCCCTACTGAGAGGTACAAGTCTCAGCCCTATTTGGGTAACCTAATAATCCTATTGGGCCATGTGAGAAAGCTGTTCCTTTCGGGAGAAAGGCGACATTGTCCTTCCAGGGTTGGGAGAGGCTGCCAAGGCTGAAGCATGACACGATTAGAGTGTGAGGCTTCTTTTCTTAAAAGGAACAACTTTCTCACGTGACCCAACAGGATTATTAGGTTACCCAAATAGGGCTGAGACTTATACCTGTCAGTAGGTGATGAAGTCTTTGGGTTTTGCAAGCAACTGTACCCTTTTGTATTTATGTAATTAATCTAGAGAGGACGCACAGTGGCTTTCTACCTCCCCCTTTCTGTTGTGTGTTTCACCTGCTCCCTTCATCCCAGGCTAACATGAATGGCTCCAAAGGTCAGTTTGCTGACATCCTGTTCTGAGGTACAGGGACACACCAAGCTCCAGAGGCCTCTGTGCAACTGCCCACCTAAACTTCTGAAACTGACCACGCCTAGCCCCGCAACATCACCTACACCTGCATGGACATGCAACTGGACCGGCCTGAGCCTGCTGGCCTCTGCTGTAGTGAGTTCCTGATCCCCAAGAGGTGCCTCTCCAGGTCCTGGACCCTTGGCTGGCATCACCTGAGTTCCTCCTATGAAATCCTGACAGTTTGACCTCTGCACGCTGGACTTTGAGAAGGTAACTTATTCAGCAGGACTAATCTGTTCCCTCCATCCGGCCCACAATCCAATGTAGTCGGCCTGAACTTGAGACTTTGTCTCGGTCTAACACAATTAGATACCTACCGTTACAGCTTTCTGCTTCTTGGTGCTATTATTACTTAAATCTTTGAAAATGCATATCTTTGGCTCTACTGATTGGATTTTTGTTGTTTGGTCTCCTTTTATTTATTAAATTGTACTACTTTACTCTGTTTTTCTAAATTGGTGTGGGCTATCTTTTGTGTTGTGCTTATACTTTAATACTATTTGTGTGCAGCATAAATACTTAACACAGTGCCTCGAAGCTAAACCTGACTGCTTTTGTGCCAAGCTACCAGAGGATGAAGTATAAGTTAATTTAGTGACTTGTGGTGTCCTCTGACAAGGATTGTGGTTGTTGCTTTAAATGGGCTTTTACCGCTCTCAATCAAAAAAACAATTTCTTATAGTGTTTATCTCACCAATTTACTGCTAACCATTGTCTTGAGCCTCTAACACCCCCGGTATACTCTCTTTGCACTCACCCATCATTGACTGCCTATTGAAGGAGATTCCATCAAAGGTTCTGTTGATAAATTCATCCATATCTTCAGTGACATCATTCAGGCACAATCCTGAAACATACAAGAAAATTGCCAAATAATCAAAAGATATGGCTCTAGTACATTGATCATCCCGTTAATAAGCATACAGTTAAACCAAGGTGGACTGCAATACTATGCAATAAACTCTTAGAAATACGAAAAAAGGGCCTGATTCTGACCTTGGCGGTCTTTTCGCAAGACCGCCGAGTTACCACCGCGGCAAAGACCGCCGACCGCGGCGGTATGCCGCTGCGCGTATTCCGACCGCTGGGAGCGTTCCGCCGGAATACCGCCAGCAGCCACACTGGCGGTCGGCGGGAAAGTGGAGACTGGTCAACCTCCACCGCCACGCCAGCAGAACACCGCCCCCAGAATTACGACCCACATTTCTGTGTGGCGGTCTTCTGTTGGCGGTCTTCTGTTGGCGGTCACGTCCCTATGGCTCCCGTCGCCTCCCGGAGGACCAACGCACAAGGTAAGTTGATCGTCCGTGAGGGGAGGGGGTGGGGGGGTGTTGTGTGATGTGTGCGTGCATGGGGGTGTGTAGAGGGGGTGTGTGAGTGCGTGCATGCGGGCGGGGGGTGCTGCTGTGCCTTTGGGCAATGTGTGTAGTTCGGCGGGTGCGCATGTCGGCATGTATGTGTGCGGGTATGTGCCCCCGTTGTGTATGTGTGTGTGTAGGGGGTGTGCATATGTGCATGTTGGGGGTGCGTGCATGTCGGGGTGCGTGTATGTGCATGTCGGGGTGGGGGGGCAGGGGGTTCGTACCACCTCTGGGGGGTGGCAGGGGGGTGGAGGGTGGACTCGTGGGGGGCAGTGGGGGGTGGGGGAGACCCCTATCAGTGCCAGGGAAGGAATTCCCTGGCCCCGATAGTGCCTACCGCCATGGTTCGCATGGCGGTTCCCGACCGCCAAAAACCGCGGCGTAAGCAGGGTCATGATACGGTTGGCGGTCTTGGGTCGACCGCCGGGCCGGAGTGTGCGAACTCCAGCCCGTCGGTCATGACCGCCGTGGCGGTCGGAGTGGGGAAGTGGCGGTCGATCGCGGCGGTGACCGCCGCGGTCAGAATGCCATTTTTTGGACCGCCGGTCTGTTCGCAGTCCAACCGCCGCCTCTCCGCCGACCGCCAAGGTAAGAATCAGGCCCAAAGTCTCTTACAAAGCACTGATTGAGGAAGTGCATACTTTTTAGGGTGGCTGCAAACCCTTGTGAATTTGTTTGGTACTACTATCTCACCTTCCAACCAAATAAGGACCTAGAAATGCAGTCATAGAAGCATACTGGCTAACCAGGCAAATGAACAAAGAAGGACAACTTAGCATCAGAGGCTCCGTAATAGGCATGAACAGCAAGATGCTGATCCCCAAATATAAAGGAGGAAACAAAGTGCAGGGAACTTGGATGCAGGGAATCGAAACACAACCAAGCAGACACAAAACAGACACAAATAGGAAGCACAAACTCAAAAAATAAGGAATTCAGTCCAATACTGTGCAAAATACACAGGGGCAAACATAATATAAAACCACATTACACTATAACATAATATACATCACAACACCACAGCACACTGCAGAATGACACCACACTATCTACACAATACTGCACCATACCACTGTATACTAGAGCACTTGAAAATATATTATGCTATTAAAAAAACTCCATATCATTCTATACCCCACCTTATTGCACCACACCATTCAAAATCATTTCACACTACTCCACATAACATCACTCCACATCACACATCATCCCACTCCATACAATGTAACACCACACCACAGATGTCCACATCATGCATACCACTCCTTATACAACACCACATCTCCTCACAAAATACCTCAGCACATCACACTGCATTTTAGCCAGCCACACCACACTGACCATGGCACTCTACACCACACTATCATACATCACTGCATGAACTATATGAAATCTAGTCTTCCAAAGCCAATTCATGCGGTACCACAACTTACAACAACCACACCATCATATACCACTTCTTTCTAACCCTGACCACAGTAACTCACTCCATAACACAACAGTCAAAAGATCATACCATGCCACCCTACACCGATGAGCACCACACCAAACAACACCACAACCACACCATAATACATCTTACCTCACCACATCACACATTCCAAGATCTAATTAAATGCCATCGCATTCCACCAAGCCCTATAACACTACTGTGTAAATCTTTATGCACACAAGCTTACCATACTATCACACCAATTTTAACTTTGACCATTCCACATAACTTAAAACTGCACCATAACACACTACAGGCTAACAAAACTTACAACACATTGTACTTCATCGAGCAAGATAACTCCTGGCTTCCACTCGATTAGCTACCCTTAAGGTGTTATCATGGAATGTGAATGGGTTACTGGACAAGGGTAAGAGGGGGGCTGTCCGTAAAGCAGCAATGAGAACAGAGGCAGATATTGTACTCCTGCAGGAGACCCATTTACTGGGTAATAACTACCCCTTCCTGGCCCACAAGGGATACTTCCAGATTTGTCATGCAGGCTTTTATAGAGGTTCCAGGGGCACTGCCATACTGATTTGGAACCGCACCACATTGGCAGTCTCCAAGGTGTGGCAAGATGGCTTGAGGCGCTACGTAGCAATCACTGGCACTTTACAGGGCCTGCCTATGTCTGTGATGTGTGGGTATGCTCCACCCCCGCTTACTATAGGCTTTTTGTCCACTTTTGAAGATTTGTTAAGAGAGCTACCGGAGGTCCCATGGGTTTTGGGAGGGATCTGAATGGAGTGTGCGACATAGGCATGGATAGATCTGCGACTGCGACAAGGGTGGAGGCAGTATGAATCTAGCTACCTTTGCTCACAATCTGAATTGGGTAGATATGGAGGGGCACACGACAGAGCAGGGCTATACTTTCTATTCTGGCACCCATAGGGAACTTCTCCAGGCAAGACTACTTTTTTATACCTGCCTGAGAGTGCCATAGAGTGTTGGAGGTTTGTCATCTCGCACGAGGCTTGTCCGATCACTTGCTGGTGGAGATTAATATCTTGGGGTGAGAGAGGGACAAGAGTTGTTTGAAAACTAGACAGATGGCTCCTCCAACAGGAGGATTCCAGGGACATGTGCCAGCACCACAGCACACAATTTATTCTGACAATCATGGCTCAGTATCCTTGTAGGGAGTACTCTGGGAGACCCAAAAGGCAACATTATGAAGCCACATTTTTAGCAATGCCACAGGGCATAATGGAAAGGGTAGGTGGAGGATTCAGGACATGGAAGAACATATCCTCGACCTGGAGGACCAATTTGCAACCTAAAGGCGAGAGGACTCACTACGCGACTCACTGAACATACAAGCTCTGCTTTGGCAGGAAATAACACAAGAGATGCGAGCAGCTTGGAATGCCATGCACAGTAGGATCTACCAGAGGTTGGGGGGGAATAAGGCCGGCAGAACTCTGCATTGGCTTTGCATCCCCGGGCACTGGCTAGACAATTGCACGTAGCCACCCCAGAGTGCTTCCACTTCCCAGAGAGGTGGCTTCTTTTATGTGGTGTGAGACTGCCCCATCATTTCTGCATACTGGCAGAGGGTCTTTACAACCTTATCAATACTTCTGAACGACCGATAGACTCTTCACAATAGACCTTTCACCCCAAGTTGGCCTGGTAGGGATTGTGGTGGATCTGGGAGGGCCTAGGGGAGTACACACTTTGGTAGGGATTGGTACACTGATTGCTAAAAGAGCCATTGCAAAACAATGGAACTATGTAGCCCCATTGATTTTAGCCAAATGGTGGTTACCCATGGACTGGTGCACTTGGGGGGGGGGGGGGGGGGGGGGGGAGAGGGGTTGCCTTCAGAAACATCAAATTATGGGAAAAATGATGGCAGTATTTTAGTCTGTTATAATGTATGCACTAAATCAGAATGAGTGTCGTTGACCAGAGATTACATACTATGTTTGCAATGTATGTCTTGTTATGTTTTTTCTTACAAAAAGCAATAACATTTTGATTATATATTAAAAAAGTAAGCAAGGAAGCCACAGACCCAAAGGTAACAGAAGAGGAAGTTATACCTGCTCTACACAACTCTAGTATGGTAAAATGCTATGCCCATAAAAGCTAACAGGAAAAGGGTTTTAACAACTGATTAAAATTACCTTACCACATATGCTGAGCATGGGAAGCTGCTATTGGATCTGCATATGGCAACAAATGTCTTCATAAACAAAAGAAAGGGAAGCTGATGAATGAGTGCACCTCGTACCACACCATGTGTTATGTTATAGATACTTTTAAAGCACACAAATACTCGGAGGTGACTTGGTGCGGTCACTGTTCGAAAAGGTCAAAAACAGCTCTTACTAACTACTGAAAAGCCAGGTTTTTAAAGCTTTCCTAAAGGATAGAAGATTAGTCATGGATTTCATGTTTAAAGGAAGAGTGTTCCATATTTTGGCTATGCAAATGAAAGCTTCTCCCACCCAAGGAGGAGCATTTGAACTTAGGGATTATAGCATTTTTGGCCCCAGTAGAACGCAGGGACCTGTTGGGACAGTACCATTTAAAGCTGTGTGCTCAAATGTGGATTTAACTTAAAGAGATGAAAGACAAGAGGCATTTGGCAAAGCAGGAACAGTCAGTTTAATTAAACGTAGTGGCCAGGACAGCACAGTACAGAGTTGGGGTCTGATGACTGTCTCTCAAAGTTACAGAGTTCTAGGCGCCCTTTTATACAATTCTTGAAGGGTAATAAAACAATTCTATACATTCTTTGGAGAAAGCATTCTGGGCCTAGTTGTGGAGTCGTAAATTTCACCATCTGATGGTGCTAAGGTGGGTCGCGAGCTCGTGTGAACAAAAATGCTGGTCAGTAGGTAACATGCCCAGATGTCTGGCATGGGGAGCACGTGATCATTGCGTGTTCTGTGTTTGTTGTGTTCTGATTGGCTGAATATTCCTAACTTCATGTGGTATTTGACTTTTATGGTGTTTTGGGAAAGCGTGCCCCTCCGGACAATTTTTGTTTATTGGGGGCCAATCTCCAAAGACTATTGTGGTGTTGCTGCTTATCTCAGGGATAGTTCTGGATTTTTCCTGTTCAAGCGTTTGTCTACGGGATACATGTTACTCACCTGTGATCTGTCACTCAGTTGCTTCAGGCCTAGGTTGCAAGGCTTGCTTGACCGCGTATTTCTGACTCAGGGTTGATAGGGTGGTCATGTCGGGTGGATTTGACATCAGTGATGCAAGTTCATTGTTATGCTGGCACATATCATGGCCTACACTGACATTGTTTTTATGCATAATAACAGCTGCCTTTCAGTTAATCTGCGCCCATGTCGTGAAGCACTTTAGGCAACACACATGGCCTCTTAAAAATGATCCACAGCTTGATTGGTAGTCAATGTAGCTTCCATAAAGCTTGAGATGCAGATTGAAATTTAGGAATTCCTAACAGCATGCATGCTGCAGCCTTCTACAGAGTTTTGAGCTTATTCATATATTGCTGATACATGTTTAGGTAGAGAACATTACAATCGTCTATTTTGGATAGGACTAAGGCCATCACTACCATTTTCTGTAAATCAAGTGGAGTGTATGGAAGGATTTTCTTTATTATGCTTAGTGTATAAAAGGAAGAGCAGATTACAGCACTGACTTTATCGCCATAGGCGAGCTTGTTGTCAACTATAACTCCCAAGATCTTTACCTTCCTGACTGAAGTCAGGTGAATTCCTAGCTCTGAGGTCCACCAGGACAGGGACCAAAATAAAAACACATTACCAAAAAGGAGGATCTCGGTCTTCCCAGGGTTTACCTTTAAGCAATTGTTATTCATCCAGTCACTCTCTGCCAGCATCAAGTTGGGACATCTGTTTTCAGTATTTTTGTCATTGCTAGAGAGTGAGATGACAATCTGAGTGTCGTCAGCATATAATGTCAAGGAAAACCCAAATGATTTAATCAAACCGGCCAGAGAAGTTACATAAATGGTAAATAACGCTGGGTTCAGCGAGGACTCCTGAGGGATCCCTCAGTGTTATGAGAAGGGTTCTGATACAAACTCCTTTAATGCCACAGATTGTTGTTTCCCACAAAGAGAGGATCTTAAAAGGGCCAGCCCTGCCCCCTTGATCCTGATGTTGTGAAGATGGTCAATCAACAATTCGTGGTTGACCATATCAAATGCTGCTGATAGGTCTAATAGGATAATTGCTGCTCTCCCACCATTGTGAAGGGCTGCCTTAATCTCCTCTGTTGCCACAATCAGGGCAGTTTTAGTGCTATGCCCACTCCTAAATCTAAAGTGAGTAAAATCTAGGAGATGGTTGTTCTGTATGAAGGTTGCAAGTTGCTGACTTATCGACTTCTCCATGATCTTGGCCAGAACCAGGAGTAAAAAAATTGGATGACAATTATTTGGGTACATAGGACTGAGATTAGACTTTTTTTTAACAATGGGAGTACCAAAGCTATTTTCTACTGTTTAGGGACATAACCGGACTTAAACATTTTGTTAAAAAATTCCAGCAAGATGACTTGCAATCATTTCAGGCACTAATTGTACAACTGACAAGGGCAGGGATCAAAGGGGAACTTGATTTTGTGGATTTAATTAGCAATTGCACCTGCTCCTCCGTGAGGGAGGTGAATTCACTAAAGGTATCGTTATCTGAGCAAGGATAATACTTGCTTTCCTCTAGATTAGCTGTCTTATTTAAGGAGAACCTATTGCATACATGTTCAACTTTATTTTGAAAAAGATTTGCAAGGGTATTGCAGAAGGATTGGTTATTCCCTGACATGTTATAAGTAGACACATTAGTAAGTTTAGTGACTGTCTGAAGCACTTCTTCCACATAATTCTTTGATGATTCAATTTTTTGGGGGTAAAGTAGCAAGATATTTCTTTCTCCCACAAGATCTTATAATCTGCAATGTATTGTTTATGTTTATCTTTCTCCAAGTTGTTATAATCCTTTCTCCATTTACACTCCTGTCTCCTTTAACAATGTCTACTAAACATCAAAGAGAAGATGCTGTCAAAGGTATTAATGAACATCCACCTTGTCATCGGAGGGTTGATGCATTCAAAGTAGTCTGGCTTTCACACCAAACATGCTGAATCTGAGGTGACTGTATGGTTAAACCAACTTAGTTCCCAAACCTGTTAAGTTTCTGTCTCTGGACGCCAAGAAGGCATTTGACTCCCTAGAATGGTTTCTATGGTTCAGAGTTCTGTAAAGGATAAGGATGCTGTATGCCGTCCAATTAGCCAGAGGAAACGTCAACAGAACACTGTCACATGGTTTCTGTTTGAAGCAGCAAATGAGACAGAGATGTCCAGTGGCCCTTCTGCTGTGCTGCAGAACACTATATTCTGGGCCCCTGGTGACCTCTTTAAAGAACTAACCCAGTGGTGCACATGCTACTCTTGTAGGTGGTTACTTAGAATCTAACTCAAAACATTATGTAGGACTGTCTATGATTGGGCAATAGTGCTTCAAATTAATATTCCTTATCGATGTGTGGTGCTGTAAGTCGTAAGCAAGTGGGTCTTTGCCAATCTATGCATCATAACACATTGACAAACATGTCTGAAAGTTGAAGGAGTATCCAAAAGTGTGGTAGAAAAGGAATGCTCCAGCTAAAGTATTGGGACTTACAGCTATGGATGTAAGGGTGCTGGTCTACAATAGGTTGGCAAGGTAACCACAAAGGTGAAACTCCTCTGTGGTTAGGCAATGCACTTAAAGACGAGGGCAGATTGGAAGGTTTTAAATTGTGGAACTTTATCAAGCTTTCCAAACTGAGGGATGTGTGAGGACCAAATAGCTGAGGCATTTAACCAGCTGAGGGCAGAACATAGCACTGGGACTTCTAAATTCTTTAGGTATCTGCATCTGATGTCTGTATTAACATCAGCTCCAAAATACAGCAAGCATACACACAGAACTCAGGGCTTATCGGAACCCTTGAGCAAAGGCCCAACATAAGGGATCCACAAGATGTTAATGAAAAATATTCCAGACCGAAGGGGATGGCTAAAAGAGATATAGGAGAGGGACGTGGGTGAGATAAAATAGTACAGCATTTGAAAAGGTCTTCACTTTTCCAAGTGAAGTAGTTATTATGGGCAGCTTAAACAGGTCCACATCAAGATCCTGCAAAGAGCTTACATCACTAAAGTGCACCTGAAATTAATAGGTAGGTGACGGTCCCCGGCAATGTAACCAAAAATGGACCTTCCTACCCATCCACTTGTAATGCCCCAAGATTCAATTCTTTAAGGGATGGGCCAATTAATACCCCTACTGTCTGATGTGATGAGAAACATAGTTGACCACTGGCAACAATGGCCTTTTTAAGGATATGAGGCAATTAGGAACTGCTGCAACAACACAAAACATTAGCCAGTTTGAGACTGCTGGCAGCACAAAGGAACATAGCTCATAAATGTGGAAGTTCAGTAGGGCAAACTATCAGGCATTGGTATATGGAAGCACAGAGGGTGGTCGGGTAAGCTATAAGAAATGTGTTAAGTTACGGGATCCCTTGATGCATTACTGAGGCTGTTCTTGGAAAGAAGAGTAGTTGCTTTCTGTTTGTATGCAGAATACGAAAAGACAAATGAAACAGTGTAAGACTACTTAGGGAGTACTTGTCAATGCATTTGGAGAACAACTATGTAGAAGGCTTGAGGCACCAGGAGTAAATTACAGTACCAACCATAGGTACCACTGAGTCATTTGTGACTACCTCAGAACCACAACACTCATTACTGTATCCCCTAGAACTGGACACACAGCTCTGTTCAACACTTTGATAATAGTGTGTGCCCAGAGTTCAAGTTCATAGACAAACGATTATTCATGGTTAAGAAATGCTCAGATACTGATGATCACAGCTTAACCATGTTTTCGCCACATATTTAACCATAGAAGACTGAAATAAAACCCGCTGTAAAATCTTTTTTCTTATTGATACCGTTGAAGGAGCTATGCTTTGCTTGTGAAACATCATTCTGTCTCTTAACACCTCTAATTAGCTATCCTTATCATGTATTATCCAATACTGTAAAACTACAGCATAATCTATAAGCATTTATAATGGCCCCGATCACTTATTAGAGATTCCTTAAGGAACAGATTTAGAAGATGAGCCAGTGATTGATAATAAAAGTAAAAGAAGAAAAATTTGATCTTTGAGACCTACAACTTGATATAGAGGACAGCCACACCAAAGGATCGGTCACGAAAACAACAGATCCTCTGCCTTCAGTAACTTTACTTCCCAGTTTAGTGCAAGCACTGTAGATGGGGAGGGTGGTCTTGCCAGACTCCTTACTTATCAGACAAGCCATTGCTAACTGCAGTGGCAAAACCTACCATGTTTAGTAGTGTTACCTCTGTGACAGACTGCCATGGCGAAAGGGTGGACTTTAACCTGAAAAGGAGCATTGTGATCCTAGTATGATTGAGAAAACACCACCCACTTTGTTAGGGGGTTAAGATATATGGACATGGATAATGTATGCTCTATTTAGGTTTACTTTTGCAATGTCCACATTTAGTGACAGAAATTCTGTAACCCAACATGATATTGGCAGAATCTTTTTAGAGGCCGTCTTCCTTTAACAGTGACATTTACTTGGTAGAGTACTCGCTGATGTTAAGAGAACTCTAAGTGTGTCATCTTTCATTGTGGTGGATGGGTTATCCAGCCACATTTATGAATTAACAGAATTATTCCAGCTACAAAAAACGAAATCAGCATGTCACTTTGGGGCAGATTTATCAAGGGCTTGCGTTGTTCTTGCATCACATAAGGTAATGCAAGAGGGACGCAAGTCCTTAAGTGAGATTAAATATGCCATGCAAAGCTGCCTTGCATGGCTCTTTGTGGCATAGTAAATCTGGAATAAGGTAAGGCAGAGCAAGTTGCTGCCTTGTGTTTCTCTGCCCGGAAATGGCGTTCCATGGGTGGAGTGTTGGTGTTCCCATGCATCCACCCATAGTTTTTGGCATGTCCCCAGTTTTACTAACACTATTAAACCTGGGAATGCGTCAAAATGGTATGCCTTCCTGGGGAGTCGTAATGACGAAAAATATGTTTATTTCTCCATGTTTTTCCCTGTTTCTATGCCTGCTGCTATCTGCAGCACACATAGGAAGAGGAAGCAGCCTCATGAGATTGCTTTTGTGCAGGAAGGGACAGTTTCCTGTGGCTGCCAAGCATCTGTATTTGTGCTTGGCAGCCACAGGTGCACCAGCGCAGAGAGAGAGCAGGATAGCGCCATATCTTAATACATCAGGGTAGTCCTGCCCTTTTTATTTGATGTAGCGCAGCAAGCTGCCTTCCTGCACTTAATTTCACCAAATAGTAGTAAAAATGCCCTTTATTTGCAGATTAGGTTTAGGTAGAAGGGAGCGCATGTACAGAGATTATCTAATCTGTAATGTAACTGACTAGACATGTACCCGAATTATCACCTGATATGCTTGTATCTTCAGTGCTCCCCTCAGGCCTGGAGGATTTCTGGAAGTGAAAACATAGAGATGTGACATTCCTTATATATTGAAGAGATTCCTTCATGCAGCCCATATTGGACTTTAGGTGCAAAAGACCACTTTAAGATAAAAAAGTTGATAGCTTAAAACATATTTTGACCCCAACATGTTGCATTGTCAAAGAAAAAACAAGACACATAACTTTTAAATGCATATATCGGTGTAAAAGGGCAAATAGGAGAGAAACATGATATATTAACATGTTATGGACATCAGTGCAGTGGTGGAAGCAGTGCTCAATTCGTAAAAAATAATTAAGTGCAAAGTCCCAAGGTTTTTCACATCATGTCCCCTTCTTCCACTACAATATACCTCCGGCCTCTTAATGTCACTCTTGCAGGTTTCTTTTCATCTGGCTTTCTATCATTGACACTGTGGGGGTCATTACGACCCTGGTGGTCGGCGGTAATATGGAGGAAAGTACTGCCAACAGGCTGCCGGTACTTTCCTCCATATTATGACATTAGCGGTTTGGCTGAAGCCAAACTGCCAATGTACCACACTGACGTCCACGGCGGTAACGGCCGCCGGACTGGAGACATTACTCTCCAGCCCGGCGGCCGTCACTGTACCACCTGCAGGATTGTGACCCCACCTACTGCCATGGTTTTCGTGGTTTCCTTACCGCCACAAAAACCATGGCGGTAAGCACTATCAGTGACAGGGAATCTCTTCCCTATCACTGATAGGGGTTGTAAAGAAATGCATCCTTGGCATGGTTACCCCCTGACTTTTTGCCTTTGCTGATCCTAAGTTATGATTTGAAAGTGTGCTGGGACCCTGCTAACCAGGCACCAGGACCAGTGTTCTTTCCCTAAGCTGTACCTTTGTCTCCACAATTGGCACAACCCTGGCACTCAGGTAAGTCCCTTGTAACTGGTACCCCTGGTACCAAGGGCCCTGATGCCGGGGAAGGTCTCTAAGGGCTGCAGCATGTCTTATGCCACCCTAGGGACCCCTCACTCAGCACATACACACTGTTTCACAGCTTGTGTGTGCTGGTGGGGAGCAAATGACTAAGTCGACATGGTACTCCCCTCAGAGTGCCATGCCCACCTCACCCTGCCTGTGGCATAGGTAAGCCACCCATCTAGCAGGCCTTACAGCCCTAAGGCAGGGGGCACTATACCACAGGTGAGGGCATATGTGCATGAGCACTATGCCCCTACAGTGTCTAAGCGAAACCTTAGACACTGTAAGTGCAGGGTAGCCATAAGAGTATATGGTCTGGGAGTCTGTCAAACACGAACTCCACAGCACCATAATGGCTACACTAAAAACTGGGAAGTTTGGTATCAAACTTCTCAGCACAATAAATGCACACTGATACCAGTGTGCACTTTATTGTAAAATACACCCAGTGGGCATCTTAGAGATGCCCCCTGAAAACATACCCGACGTCCAGTGTGGGCTGACTAGGTTTTGCCAGCCTGCCACACACCAGACAAGTTGCTTGCCACATGGGGAGAGTGCCTTTGTCACTCTTTGGCCAGGAACAAAGCCTGAACTGGGTGGAGGTGCTTCTCACCTTCCCCCTGCAGGAACTGTAACACCTGGTGGTGAGCCTCAAAGGCTCACCCCCTTTGTTACAGCGCCACAGGGCATCCCAGCTAGTGGAGATGCCCGCCCCTCCGGCCACTGCCCCCACTTTTGGCAGCAAGGCTGGAGGAGATAATTAGAAAAACAAGAAGGAGTAACCCACCAGTCAGGAACGCCCCTAAGGTGTCCTGAGCCTAGGTGACTCTTACTTTTAGAAATCCTCCATCTTGTAGAAGGAGGATTCCCCCAATAGGATAAGGGATGTGACCCCCTCCCCACAGGGAGGAGGCACAAAGAGGGTGTAGCCACCCTCAAGGACAGAAGCCATTGGCTACAGACCTAAACACACCCCTAAATCCAGTATTTAGGGCCCCCCAGAACCCAGGAAGATAGATTCCTGCAACCTAAAGAAGAAGAAGGACTGCTGACCTGAAGCCCTGCAGTGAAGATGGAGACGACAACTGATTGGCCCCAGCCCCACCGGCCTGTCTCCCTACTTCGATGAAAACTGCAACAGCGACGCATCCCACAGGGACCAGCGTCCTCTGAAGCCTCAGAGGACTGCCCTGCGTCTAAAGGACCAAGAAGCTCCCGAGAACAGCGGCCCGGTTCAACAAACTGCAACTTTCTGCAACAAAGAAGCAACTTTAAAGACTTCAGGTTTCCCGCCGGAAGCGTGAGACTTTCCACTCTGCACCTACGCCCCCGGCTCGACCTGTGGAAAACTAACACTACAGGGAGGGCTCCCCGGCAACTGCGAGCCTGTGAGTAGCCAGAGTTGACCCCCCTGTGCCCCCACAGCGACGCCTGCAGAGGAATCCCAGAGGCTCCCCCTGACCGCGACTGCCTGTAACAAGGGACCCGACGCCTGGAACCAACACTGCACCTGCAGCCCCCAGGACCTGAAGGAACCGAACTCCAGTGCAGGAGCGACACCCAGGCGACCCTCTGCCTAGCCCAGGTGGTGGCTGCCCCGAGGAGCCCCTCCTGTACCTGCCTGCATCGTTGAAGAGACCCCTGGGTCTCCTCATTGCTTTCAATACAAAACCCTATGCCTGTTTGCACTCTGCACCCGGCCGCCCCTGTGCCGCTGAGGGTGTACTTTCTGTGCCTGCATGTGTTCCCCCAGGTGCCCTATAAAACCCCCTGGTCTGCCCTCCGAGGACGCGGGTACTTACCTGCTGGCAGACTGGAACCGGGGCACCCCTGTTTCCATTGAAGCCTATGTGTTTTGGGCACCTCTTTGACCTTTGCACCTGACCGGCCCTGAGCTGCTGGTGTGGTAACTTTGGGGTTGCCTTGAACCCCCAATGGTGGGCTACTTTGGACCCAACTTTGAACCCTGTAAGTGTTTACTTACCTGTGAACTTAACAATTACGTACCTCCCCCAGGAACTGTTGATTTTTGCACTATGTCCACTTTTAAAATAGCTTATTGCCATTTTTGTCAAAACTGTACATGCTTTATGATTATTCAAAGTTCCTAGAATACCTGAGTGAAATACCTTTCATTTGAAGTATTACTTGTAAATCTTGAACCTGTGGTTCTTAAAATAAACTAAGAAAAGATATTTTTCTATATAAAAACCTATTGGCCTGGAGTAAGTCTTTGAGTGTGTTCCTCATTTATTGCCTGTGTGTGTACAACAAATGCTTAACACTACCCTCTGATAAGCCTACTGCTCGACCACACTACCACAAAATAGAGCATTAGAATTATCTCTTTTTGCTACTATCTTATCTCTAAGGGGAACCCTTCGACTCTGTGCACACTATTTCTTACTTTGAAATAGTATATACAGAGGCAACTTCCTACAGGGTTCTTCCCCACCCCCACCCCCTCCACACGTTCCCCCTTCACTCCCCCTTCCTCTCCAGACCCCCTTCATACACGCCCCTCCCTTCACACACACACACACACATACACACACCCATTCCCACATTCATCCACGCATGCATACATCCATTCACACACACATCTGCGCACACTTACATATACGCAGACACGCATTCACACAACTCAACATACACACACTCACACCCCCAAACATGCATACAACACGCAACACACACCTGCATACATGCACTCACAGACATAAAACACCCCCCCACACACACACACACACAATACCCCCTATCCCCCTCCCCTGTCAGAGCACCCACTTACCTGTGTCCAGGGGGTCCTCCGGCAGATGACAGGACGGGGCGCTGCTGCCAGCAACAGCCTCTGCCAGCAGAACACCGCCAGGCCTTATTAATTCTCATAATACGGCCAGCGTAGGACCACTGGTGTGGTGCTGATGCTGGCAGCAGCGCCACCTTACCGCCGGCATGGCCACAGCCGGATTTCTGCCATCCTTCTGGCAGAAATCCAGCTGTGGTCATATTATGGCGGACAGTTGGTAGCCGCGGCGACGGTCTTTTGGCGGCCTTTGCCACGGCAGTATGTGTTTTTTATCTTTCTTTTACTCCTTTTTAGGTCAAGCAAAGCGTTCCACGTGTTGTATACTTTTAAGTATACTTATAATATGGGTTTTAAGCAAATTCAAGCAATTTAATTTGATGGTTCCAGTGTCCTTCAAAAATCCTTGCTTGCTAGTGGTCAGTTCTGCTTCTTTGTCCTGCCTTTTTCTCTGTGGGAGCAGCACCAACTACTGTCTTATTACACTGTGTCCTGTTTATCTTTTCTGTAGGGGACTTTTTCTCTTTAGAATTTGCCTGTTTGTCTTACACTGTGGGTGCGTGTTCAGTCCCTCCTCCCCACCAGCTCCCTCTGCAAACGTTTAGGTTCAAATGGAGAGCTTTAATTTCCTTGTTGCCTCTGACATAGCCATAAAAGACCAGGTTCTGTGCTCCGATGGGAGCTGCTCCAAGGGTGTACCCTGCTGATTAGTGACTGAATGTGCAATGTTTGTATGAGTATGATCCCACATGCCTGCATTTAAATACAGCGAAAATGCAACTTACATTTTATTTACACAAACTAAATACATTGAAGAAAATGAGAAAGAGGCACAAACATGTACAGAAAACACTGCGAGGGCAGCTCTGGGCCCCACAAGGCTGTAACTGGCATTGCCTCTGTAAGGGGTCCCTTAAAACCGCCCTCGCTCTTGTGTTGTCCTTCCTTCCACAGTTGAACGCTTTGCATTGACCCTGTTACATGGATAATAACCGAGAGGTCTGTGTGCATTGTTTCTCAGATCCACATGCTCTTCCATGGGCCTGTTGCTGCTTTTCGCAGATGAAGGCATTTTATGTCCATGAGGGCTTCACCGAAGCCCTGAAGTAACTGTCTGGTTGTTTTCTCGCTGGAGACAGTTCTGTAGCGAACACTAGGAGGGACGTGTGAAGATGACCATGTCTGGCATGCAAGAATATGTGGTTGAGTGATTACTTTATCAACTGCTGGTTTCAACCACAGCTTTCTCATTTAACCAAATGGTGTGATCCTAGGCAAATCAAGTTATTTCCTTGTTTTTTTCTTCCGACAAGGTAGGTAGCATGTGTGTTCTTGGAGTGGGCATGCCCCCTTTCATGTTTCACCATCGCACTAGAGTGTTGAAATGTGAGCTCCCAGCTCTGCAGATCGTTCTTCTCTGTCTGCCCCCTGCCCTCTCCTTCACATAGCAGCTGGTCCATCCTACATCTTTGAAACTAAATGAATAACGGCATTCCGCTGCTCTTCAGAGAACCCCTGTTTTCGTTTTCTGAATTCTATTGCTTCAGAAGTCAAGCTCTGCAATAAAAGAGGCGCCTCTTTAATTCCTCAGAAAGGCACGGAACTCCAGATTTTCCTGCCTAGTTTTTCCTGTTTTTGTTGCTTTCTGAAGTCCGCCCCAGGAACTGACCTCCGATAATAAATGATTAATGTATGCGGAGGTCAGTTTGCAGGATGCACCTCCAGACGGCTTATCTCTTTAAAAGCAGTTAGTTGCCTTTTTCATTACAGATTTGTGGATGGAATATTCTTTATTTACACTGTATTGGTAATGGCCCCAATTCCACAGTAATTTTTAGTAATGGCCCCAATTCCGTAGTCCAGCGATGGAGGCTCGTCAGTGGTTGGGAACTGCACACCCAGGCCACACAAGTGGCTGAACGTTTAGGCAGTGTAGATGAGCGCACCCATGTGCTGCCACCACATGCTTTTTAAGGATCTGCGTTCTCACTCGCTATCCTTGGCTACATTCCCAAACTTATACCAGCTCTGTGGCCATGTTTACTAATCTACAGTCCTTAAAGGGAGGGTATATCAATATGCCTTCATTGATGCGTTACATCTCTGTTCCCATTTCGTTTTGTTTTCATGTTCGTACTTGTCGCAATTAGTTGTGTTTTTGTAGGTAGTGCATGTTTCCTCAAAGCATCTGCTGATGTGCAACAAAGAATTGACAAAAATATTGTGTGCTTGTGGGGAGTTCCAGTAAGTACAGTTTAATCGGTAAAGCGTTGTAACTAGCACAGCCTGGAAAAAATAGTATCCCCCTACTGCTCCTTGAATTTTATTTACTGAGAATTATTTCTGCTGGCAAAAAGCTTGCGGTAACTACATTGTGTATGCATTTATTTGCTAATGAACACCCTGTTTAGTTTTATTTGTATTTCTTTCTCTTTCACATCAGACGTGACAGTGAAACCGTAACTTTATCCTTGAGTTTAAAACAGTAAGAGCGCTTGTATTTATCATTTACCTTAATTGTAAATGGTACCCATGGGGTAGTTATTACTTCTTCTGTAGTTGCTTCTCACTGTTGCTTTGTAATCTGACTGACAGAGTATGGTGACCCACTAACTTTTATAAGTGCCTTATACTACAAGGGTCTATTGAAATAAGATGCATTTAATTGCTGCGGGAGGAGAAAGAAATGACTACTCAATTTGGCTACAGAAAAGGCTTATAATCCACACCCCTTCTTCCGCTGGATATATATTTTAGGAAGGGTGCTGAGTGGAAGCTGCCAGTGTTACACCAGTGTGCAGGATTTAAAAAACGGTGCTAAAAGAAAGTGTGGGTCGCTTCATTGTTTGCCATCTTTCTGATGTGTGACGTTTCAGTTGCAACTGAAGTTTCAGTTGGCTGGAACAAGCACCCGGCAGGGAGAAGTTTGACGATTTTAGGCACTATGGGCAGATTATTATACACCCACGATACCACTGGATTTAAAAATATGCTAAACTCTTCTGTACTTATGCAGCTGTGGGACATTTTTTCGCTATCCGATTCGCTAATGGGAAGCATTTTTATTTTGGTGCCTGGTTAAATTAGCATGCTAAATGGCAACCTTTTCATTTTTTGCTCCAGATAGAGGAAGAAGGTAAATTGAAGTGCTTTAGTTATATGCAGGGCCACTGGAATTATGTGGTAGGAAAGGACCAAATTATGAGACAGGGTTGACCAATTTATGTGGCAAGAAAAATCCAATTAGGCATTTACAATGCCAATAGTTCTAACTCTGGCAAATGCGAGACCTATGGCATTGCAAATGCTTGTTCTACCGTTCTATCTCGTTCTATCTCTTGTTCAGGGTCAAAAGCTACTGATGAAAAATAAGTACCTGTTCCCAAACAAGTGTGTTGGTGGCACCACTTATATCCGGCTGGCCAAATGCAGCACTGATAGAAGAAGAACTATGTTGCAGACCTGTCAATTTTAAAATAAAACTCGCAGTTTGAGAAGGAGGCGTGGTCGTTATGCTGAGAACTGTGTGAGGCCAATGTGCCAGCCCAGCCCTCATCGACCTCCTTCCCCCTCAAAAATACAACAAACGAAAAGAACAAAAAAACAAAAAACAAAGAGCTCCACAGTCTACTGCCAATGTCCTAGGTTGTCTTCACACTCCTTTATGAAAACTGGCTGCTCAGAGCCTTCTAGGACAAGTTATAAATCCACTCTTTGGAGTTGTTTCCTGCTTACCTTGCCTGCCACCATGTGCTATTGACTCCTCAGTGGGTGACCATGTGAAAAGAGCAGATATTGTGTGACACACTGTAGCACTGTGTGAGTTGGCAAGTCTGTGTTGATTCCTGGGTCCGGGAGGTAAAGCCCAGCAACATCCGCATACAGCAAAATCTTCTCTGGCTCTTCCATGTTCTGGGGGAAGCCCACAATGTCTGCTTGGCATTGCACCCAATATACCAGTGGCTCTAAGTACAGAGCAAAGAGGAAGGGTGATATCGGGCACCCCGGTCCCGTCCCCCTCCGCAGGATGAAGATGTTTGGGACCACACCATTGACTCTTACTGCCCCATTAAGCCTTTCATACAGAAGGGCCACCCAGCTGCAAAACCTGGCCCGAGGCCGAAATGTTTCAAGGTCTCCGAGAGGTAGTGCCAGTCGATGGATTCACCTGCTTTCTCAGTGTTGAAAGGCATTATCACCCTAGGGGCCTCATCTGTCCCCAAATAGTCCAACCGCAAATGTCGACATTGGAGGTTCAGTCTTGTGGCTTGCTGGGGTAGAAAGCCAGTCTGATAGGCATGCTTCAAATCCGCTATCACCCCAATGAGCCTGGTAGCAAGTTTAACAGAGAGTCAGGTCTCTATGAGGAGTGCTGATTGGGTGCCTTCTCCTTATTTGGTATAACCACAATTATGATGGCATAGGTGAGAAATGAAGATAGAGTCTCCTCTTCCCTTGCTGCTGCAAACATAGACACTAACCGTGGGTGGAAGAGTGCTGCAAAGCGCGTATAAAGCTCTATATGGTAACTGTTGGCACCAGGCACATTACATTGCTGTATTATCGGCACCACTTCCTCCACATCATCAAGTGTTGTCTGCCTCCAGAGCATCCCTGCTCACCTCATTCAAGGTTGGGAGTGGTACCTCCACCAAGAACTCAGCTATCCTGATTTGTACGGTCATCCCCTAGGCTCAGAGCCTGCAATGGTACCAGGCAAAGGTTTGGGTGATATTGTCATCAGTGCAGATCGTGTCTCTATCAGCAGTCACCACCTCCGCTACCCATCTTGCATTCTCCTCCTGCCACCCCACCCATGCTAGGAGGCAGTCTGCTTTATCACACACACCATGGAATCTTCTCTGGTTCCCAGGGTAGTGTTGCCTAGCTGCATGTGTCACATGATTGTGATATTAACCTCTTGTCAATTCTAGGAGGTGATGGGAGGCTTCATCACCCATTGACACCCAGGTTCGCTATAACTGTAGAAGGCAGTGCTCCAGCTGAGCGTTCTCTCTTCCCTCCGTTTCACCTGAAAAGCAATGAGGTTCTGTGATCTATCCTTGAGTACAGCTTTGCACATCTCCCAAAGGATAACAGGTAAGGACACTGACCCATCGTTCTCCTCAAAATATAACTTGGTATCAACTCTAAGGGTTTCCACTACATCCGGAACTCTCAAGGCTCAGGCGTCCATCCTTCAGGAGACCTGTCCATAGGGCTGTCATCTGCCCAGACTGAACAACAGGGGGAGTGATCAGAAATTCCACAGGCCAGGTACTGTACATCTCCAACCCAGGGTGTCAGAGCTGTGGGCAGAAAAACATAGTCCACCCTTGAGATGGTCTTATGAGCCCCTGAAGAAAATTAGTATCTCCTCCACATGAGTGCTGACTCTGACAAGCATCACTGAGCCCCAATAGGTGCATGAAGCAGGCAAACCCAGTGGGATGGCCAGTAGGCGCCAACCAGAATGTATATCTTCAACAAGAATAGAGCCTAAGCCATCCAAGGTCCTTCTTAGCTGCCTAGGGAGGGCATATTAATTTATGATCAGAACCATTTTTCTCTGCAATCTGTCCCTCACCTCTATATAACAGCCCTCCGGACCAGCCTTTCTCATCAGCTGAACAGGGGGTACTTTCTAGCCAAGATCACAACTTCTCAGGATCCACTTGTATAGCCTGCTTGTGCTTCCTCTCTGCAGATATCTAAAGGTATTCCCAAGCAGGTACATCTCCCGTAGGAGCACTAAGTCAGGGCGTGTCAACTGATATACTATGTGACCACCCCATGCTTGATCTTACAGCCCAGCCTGTTCACATTCCACAAGAGGACCGTCAGTGTCTCAATGTAAGATGACATAACGGAAAGCATGGGATAAAGTTTCAGCTGAGGTCCCACCAGGGCCTGACCGCCACTTAGCCAATTGTGTGTCGTGTTGTAGCCTTCTGAGCATGTGTCCTGCCATGTCCCCTGACAACGTACGGGACAAACAACCCCAACTATACACCCCACCCCACCCCACTTTTCCCTGACATGGGTTCTGAATTATCCACCACCCCAACACGGGAAATGCCTGTGGCCATCCCCCCCACTCAACTAACATATCAAACAGTCCCAGTTTTCAATAGCGAGTGCAGTCTCCTTGTACTTCCTTAAAACTCACATAAAACTGTAACACCAGTTAAGCAAGGTATTGTGTGGGGCTGCACAGCCATTTATGTCCAAGGGCCTCTCGCCAGCACATAGCCGAGGAGCGGCCAGATCATCTTCAATGTCTGTGTCTAATGAGTGGGCCTATGATTTTCGCTATCCCCAAGCAGGGTCCCCACCCTCCCGGGTGCCCGTAGCCTTCCAGAGCGGCCTCCTCTGGACCATCATCTACTGGACCTGCCTCTTTGTGGACCCTTTTCAACCACTGTCCCCCTTGAGGGGGAGGACTCCCTATCCTGTCATCTGGGTGGGCACTCCTTCAACCATTCCCAGGCTTCCTCCGGGTGGTCAAACAGGAACGATTTGCCTTGGAAGAGCACTTTGAGCTTGGCCGGATACATCATTAAGCAACAAAGGTTTAGACCCCACAGCTTCTGCTTCACCAGATCAAAAGTCTTCCGCTGTTGCTGAATTAGTTTGGTGAAATCGGGAAAGATAGGGATATGTGCAAATTTGTATTTAAATCCACCAAGTCCTCTGACCTTGAGAAGTACCAAAAAGATGAATGATCATGGGTTTAGGGGAAGCCCCCTTAGGGAATCTCCTGATCAGGGCCCTATGTGCACGCTCAACAAGGAAACAGGGGGAGAATTGGTCTGCAGGAAGAAAGGATTTCAGCCATTGTTTGAGAAACTAATCAGGTTGGGCCCTCCACTTCCTCTGTGAACCCCGGAAAGTGTAGATTATTGCATCGCGAGTGGCACTCAGAGTCCTTGACTCGCGCCACCAATTCTCTGGAGAGGGCTCTAATTTTCTGTACCACCTGCATGAGGTCTCTCACCGTTACCTCCAGCTCTGCAATTTTCCTCTTGGCTTCCGTCACCCTCCCTGTCGTTTTCCTTGATCAAAAGACTGAGATCCTGAATTAGAGTTTGGTGGATGGGGTTATTCTGTCACAAACATGACAGATATCCCGTCCCCATATTACAATTCCATTATATTCTATAGCCATCGTAATACAGCAGACGGGATATCCATCACGTTTGTGATGGAGTAACCTGCCTGCCAAACTCTAAATCAGGCCCTTAATCATAAAAGTACAAACTGCATTACAGCAGCAAATGAAACCTACAAAAGATAAAGTTACAGTACAATGCTTTTTAAAAAGCTTGAAACAGTAAAACCTGTTTTATGGTCATTAGGAGTCTGTAGGAAGAAAAGAGCTGGACCGCACAACATAAAATTGTGCAAATTAAAAATAGGCAATAAACCTAGTGTATTTTCCATAAAACTTACAAAAGAAATTAAAGTGCAGTAACGTTTGCTGTGATACTTGGTCACATAGACATGGCAGATGACTATCGTTCCCATAACAGCCAAACAGAAAGCATAACAAGGCACAAATGAACACATAAGGATCTATTCCTGTACTAGTCTATAGGAGTAGGTACTGTTAATTAGTTCTCGTAACAGTTTCCCTAAGTTCTCTTTGTTAACACCAGCCATTTATAAATGCATACTTAAGCCAGGATTTGCCCAGCTTTGTAATACGAGCAGGTTTTTAAAAAGATCAGGCCTACCCAGTTGACAGAGGGCGTTGTTAACATATGCTAGCCATGGTATCTTCCGCCCCTGCTCACATCTAAGGCAATCATTTATCACTTGTTGGTTAAACAGGGCGCAGGGATTACTCCATAATGATATCCAAAGGGATACAGGTGCAAGCTTACTGAGGCCTTCAATCTGCGGAAGCCCCAGCTGCTCATGACAGACGAGATTGGGACAACTAGGGAATTGAGATAAAAGCCTCCTGCAAAATCGATTTTCTTCAATCTGAATGCTGTCTACATTAGCATAATCCTAAACAGCAGCCGATACGTGGCTGTTGGAACAAACAGTTTTTACAGATATTTTAAAAAGAAGACATCGGTTTACCACCTATCAGGGGTGTCAATTTGAAAAGGGTGCCAATGGATCAATTTTTTTTTAGCCGCCTGATAAAGATATTAGAATACCGCAGACCAGTCGTCTCAAATTTGGTTCCCAGATATGGAACACAAAACACGAAAGGTAGCAAATTAGGGCAAGCAAGCACAGAATCTAATCTAAACTTCATTGGGCAATCAATGAGCACTTGTGATTGAGTATCATGTATCCACATCTAGGGCCCTCATAATTACAGAAAACCCTTGGAATAGGTGTGACAAGCTCTTGGGCTTACATGACATCCATATTGTGCCATCAGCATGTTATAATAATACTGGTACCTCAAGATTACTGATCTCTGGGGCATCTTATCCACAGGAGGTTAGATGTTGGCACAAGTCATTAGCATAATGAAATTATATTGGGGCTAAGATACACCTGTTGTGGACTCCTCTCTCTAACTTAAATGACTAGATCAGGGATACTCAAAGTACGGCCCGCGGGCCTCATGCGGCACCTCTGACCTTTACATGCGGCCCCTGGGGTAACAGGAGCACTGGGCAGCTGTTTGCTTGACTCAGCACTAACAAAAATATTGAATACACACACAATCATTTATTTCAAACTTATTTGGTGTTAATGAAAGGAAGTAACTAGGGACTCCTGCACTTAACTTTAGAAACGCCTTCATTTTTAAAGACATCTTGCAGCATAAGTGTAAAACTAAGACAGTCTCTTCAAAATTAAGTATATTTAGTTAACATGCAGAACCTTTTTCCCTTAGTACAATTTATTTTATCTGTGCATTGAGATGTATTCATTTTAAAGTGATAGTTCACAAACATAAATTAGGAAACATTAATTATTTCCCTTACCCTGAGAACGCCACCAATAGTAAATTAAAGAGGCAAGTCACTTGGTATGTGCACTTTATGGGTGGCCTGGGTTCCTATCGTACATAAACAACATTATAGTTTATAAAATCAAACATAGAAGCAGGTTTTGTGCAGTGCACACCATGAATCATGTATTTTGAGGGCATCTTAAATGTGATAATGCAGAAAAAGGAGGGAAAGTGACACTAAACTCTTGCCTAGGATCACAAAATTTGGAAAAGTGGGTAAGCCGGGATTAATTCCAGGTTTTCTGGTTTCCCATTGTTTATTTCACCCACTAGATGTATATCCTTTGCTTCCCCTACACCTACCTTGCCACCAATCCCCCTTGTCACCCCACCTGACCTCCACCGCCCTGGCATCAATGCGGCCCTCAGGCACGTCACAGACCAAACCTTTTGGCCCCTGGGAAAATGTTTGCGAGTACCCATGGACTAGATGCACTCCCTGTTCTGCACAAATCTGACTCTTGCATTTAGATTTTGATGGAAGGTCGCAACAAAATTGACCAGAATGGGTCTAAACCTTTCTACGTATGTATTGATCACGGCTTGGATCTATTTACCGTGTCAAAGAGGGAAGATTGGACCATGAAGGCTAGGTACACTAGGCAGTGTTTAACCATTAAACATTTGTCAATATTCAGTTCAAGGTTCAGACGCTGCTCCACAGTACTAAGGCTCTCCCTGAACCACTATTGGCAAAAACTAAATATGCCCTTGTTATTAGCTCAGTCAGATCCATTTAACCCCTTCTGTGCCCAGGACGTAATGGTTACGTCCTGAGGCACAGTGCTGCTGTGCCCAGGACGTAACCATTACGTCCTGTGCACAGAGCCCAGAGGGAGCGCTCTCGCTCCCTCTGTGGGGTTCCCCCCCACCCCCCCAAGTCAGGGATGGAAGGGGAAGCGCTTCCCCTCCCACCCCCCCAACCCCCCCTGTGACGTCAGCGCGCGAGCGCGCGCTGATTAGTCTGCTTCCAGCGCGATTGAAAAAGAAATGCTTTTGCATTTCTTTTTCAATCCCATGGGGGAGGCCCCGAGAGGCTTCAAAGGGAAGGAAATGTATTTCCTTCCCTTTGAAGTCTCTCACAGGTTTCAAAAGCCGGATTGCTTGCAATCCGGCTTTTGAAACCCCACTAGACACCAGGGATTTTTTTTTTCATTCTTGAAATTGGCAAAAGGGAGCGACCCCTTGGGCAAGGGTCGCTCCCAGGGGGGCATTTTTTTAGGAAGGCCTTTTCTGCCCCCCCTGGGGGCAGATTGGCCTATTATTAGGCCGATCTGCCCCGGCAGAAACCTCTAGGCACCAGGGACCATTTTTTTTTTTTTTTTTTTTTTTTGTGATGAATTCTTTTTTTTTTAGGTGGGGAGCGATCCCTTAGGCAAGGGTCGCTCCCCTACGGGGCAATATATATTTAGGCCATTTCTGTCCCCCTTGGGGGCAGATTGGCCTATTTTGATAAGGCCAATCTGCCCCCAAGGGGGGCAGAAACCATTAGACACCAGGGAGTTTGTTTTTGCGCGCGAATGTCACGCAACAAAGCGACCCCTTTGGCAAGGGTCGCTCCCAGGGGGGGCAATTTTTTGGGAAGGCCTTTTCTGCCCCCCCTGGGGGCAGATCGGCCTATTATTAGGCCGATCTGCCCCCAGGGGGGGAAGAAACCTCTAGGCGCCAGGGCAAATTTTTTTTTTGTGTTTTTTTTTTTTGTTCTTTTTTTTTTTTAGAGATGGGGAGCGACCCATCAGGCAAGGGTCGCTCCCCTGGGGGGCAAATTGTATTTAGACCATTTCTGCCCCCCTGGGGGCAGATTGGCCGATTTTAGGTCAATCTGCCCCCAAGGGGGCAGAAACCACTAGGCACCGGGGATTTGTTTTTTGGCGCCAATGTCACGAAGGGGGAGCGACCCCGTAGGCAAGGGTCGCTCCCGGGGGGGGGGGTTGGGGGGGCAAATTTATTTTAGGCCATTTCTGCCCCCCCCCGGGGGACAGATCAGCCTATTATTAGGCCGAACTGCCCCCGGGGGGGGGGGGCAGAACACTCTAGGCGCCAGGGCAATTTTTTTTTTGTGTTTTTTTTTTTTGTTGTTTCTTTTTTTAGAGATGGGGAGCGACCCATCAGGCAAGGGTCGCTCCCCTGGGGGGGCAAATTGTATTTAGACCATTTCTGCCCCCCTGGGGGCAGATTGGCCAATTTTAGGTCAATCTGCCCCCAAGGGGGCAGAAACCACTAGGCACCGGGGATTTGTTTTTTGGCGCCAATATCACGCAGGGGGAGCGACCCCGTAGGCAAGGGTCGCTCCCGGGGGGGCAAATTTATTTTAGGCCATTTCTGCCCCCCCGGGGGACAGATCGGCCTATTATTAGGCCGAACTGCCCCCGGGGGGGGGGCAGAACACTCTAGGCGCCAGGGCAATTTTTTTTTTGTGTTTTTTTTTTTTTGTTGTTTCTTTTTTTAGAGATGGGGAGCGACCCATCAGGCAAGGGTCGCTCCCCTGGGGGGGGCAAATTGTATTTAGACCATTTCTGCCCCCCTGGGGGCAGATTGGCCAATTTTAGGTCAATCTGCCCCCAAGGGGGCAGAAACCACTAGGCACCGGGGATTTGTTTTTTGGCGCCAATGTCACGCAGGGGGAGCGACCCCGTAGGCAAGAGTCGCTCCCGGGCGGGGGAGTGGGGGTTGGGGGGCAAATTTATTTTAGGCCATTTCTGCCCCCCCGGGGGACAGATCGGCCTATTATTAGGCCGAACTGCCCCCGGGAGGGGGCAGAACACTCTAGGCGCCAGGGCAATTTTTTTTTTGTGTTTTTTTTTGTTGTTGTTTCTTTTTTTAGAGATGGGGAGCGACCCATCAGGCAAGGGTCGCTCCCCTAGGGGGGCAAATTGTATTTAGACCATTTCTGCCCCCCTGGGGGCAGATTGGCCAATTTTAGGTCAATCTGCCCCCAAGGGGTCAGAAACCACTAGGCACCGGGGATTTGTTTTTTGGCGCCAATATCACGCAGGGGGAGCGACCCCGTAGGCAAGGGTCGCTCCCGGGGGGGGGGGGGGGTGGGGGTTGGGGGGGCAAATTTATTTTAGGCCATTTCTGCCCCCCCGGGGGACAGATCGGCCTATTATTAGGCCGAACTGCCCCCGGGGGGGGGGGGGCAGAACACTCTAGGCGCCAGGGCAATTTTTTTTTTGTGTTTTTTTTTTTTGTTGTTTCTTTTTTTAGAGATGGGGAGCGACCCATCAGGCAAGGGTCGCTCCCCTGGGGGGGCAAATTGTATTTAGACCATTTCTGCCCCCCTGGGGGCAGATTGGCCAATTTTAGGTCAATCTGCCCCCAAGGGGGCAGAAACCACTAGGCACCGGGGATTTGTTTTTTGGCACCAATGTCACGCAGGGGGAGCGACCCCATAGGCAAGGGTCGCTCCCGGGGGGGGGGGGGGGGTGGGGCTTGGGGGGGCAAATTTATTTTAGGCCATTTCTGCCCCCCCGGGGGACAGATCGGCCTATTATTAGGCCGAACTGCCCCCGGGGGGGGGGGCAGAACACTCTAGGCGCCAGGGCAATTTTTTTTTTGTGTTTTTTTTTTTTGTTGTTTCTTTTTTTAGAGATGGGGAGCGACCCATCAGGCAAGGGTCGCTCCCCTGGGGGGGGAAATTGTATTTAGACCATTTCTGCCCCCCTGGGGGCAGATTGGCCAATTTTAGGTCAATCTGCCCCCAAGGGGGCAGAAACCACTAGGCACCGGGGATTTGTTTTTTGGCACCAATGTCACGCAGGGGGAGCGACCCCGTAGGCAAGGGTCGCTCCAGGGGGGGCAAATTTATTTTAGGCCATTTCTGCCCCCCCGGGGGACAGATCGGCCTATTATTAGGCCGAACTGCCCCCGGGGGGGGGGGCAGAACACTCTAGGCGCCAGGGCAATTTTTTTTTGTGTTTTTTTTTTTTGTTGTTTCTTTTTTTAGAGATGGGGAGCGACCCATCAGGCAAGGGTCGCTCCCCTGGGGGGGGCAAATTGTATTTAGACCATTTCTGCCCCCCTGGGGGCAGATTGGCCAATTTTAGGTCAATCTGCCCCCAAGGGGGCAGAAACCACTAGGCACCGGGGATTTGTTTTTTGGCGCCAATGTCACGCAGGGGGAGCGACCCCGTAGGCAAGAGTCGCTCCCGGGCGGGGGGGTGGGGGTTGGGGGGGAAATTTATTTTAGGCCATTTCTACCCCCCCGGGGGACAGATCGGCCTATTATTAGGCCGAACTGCCCCCGGGAGGGGGCAGAACACTCTAGGCGCCAGGGCAATTTTTTTTTTGTGTTTTTTTTTGTTGTTGTTTCTTTTTTTAGAGATGGGGAGCGACCCATCAGGCAAGGGTCGCTCCCCTAGGGGGGCAAATTGTATTTAGACCATTTCTGCCCCCCTGGGGGCAGATTGGCCAATTTTAGGTCAATCTGCCCCCAAGGGGTCAGAAACCACTAGGCACCGGGGATTTATTTTTTGGCGCCAATATCATGCAGGGGGAGCGACCCCGTAGGCAAGGGTCGCTCCCGTGGGGGTGGGGGGGCAAATTTATTTTAGGCCATTTCTGCCCCCCCGGGGGACAGATCGGCCTATTATTAGGCCGAACTGCCCCCGGGGGGGGGGGCAGAACACTCTAGGCGCCAGGGCAATTTTTTTTTTGTGTTTTTTTTTTTTGTTGTTTCTTTTTTTAGAGATGGGGAGCGACCCATCAGGCAAGGGTCGCTCCCCTGGGGGGGCAAATTGTATTTAGACCATTTCTGCCCCCCTGGGGGCAGATTGGCCAATTTTAGGTCAATCTGCCCCCAAGGGGGCAGAAACCACTAGGCACCGGGGATTTGTTTTTTGGCACCAATGTCACGCAGGGGGAGCGACCCCGTAGGCAAGGGTCGCTCCCGGGGGGGGGGGGTGGGGGTTGGGGGGGCAAATTTATTTTAGGCCATTTCTGCCCCCCCGGGGACAGATCGGCCTATTATTAGGCCGAACTGCCCCCGGGGGGGGGCAGAACACTCTAAGCGCCAGGGCAATTTTTTTTTTGTGTTTTTTTTTTTGTTGTTTCTTTTTTTAGAGATGGGGAGCGACCCATCAGGCAAGGGTCGCTCCCCTGGGGGGGCAAATTGTATTTAGACCATTTCTGCCCCCCTGAGGGCAGATTGGCCAATTTTAGGTCAATCTGCCCCCAAGGGGGCAGAAACCACTAGGCACCGGGGATTTGTTTTTTGGCGCCAATGTCACGCAGGGGGAGCGACCCCGTAGGCAAGGGTCGCTCCCGGGGGGGGGGGGGGGGGGGGATTGGGGGGGCAAATTTATTTTAGGCCATTTCTGCCCCCCTGGGGGACAGATCGGCCTATTATTAGGCCGAACTTCCCCCGGGGGGGGGGGGGGGGGGGGCAGAACACTCTAGGCACCAGGGCAATTTTTTTTTTCTGTTTTTTTTTTTTTTTGTTTCTTTTTTTAGAGATGGGGAGCGACCCATCAGGCAAAAGTCGCTCCCCTGGGGGACAAATTGTATTTAGGCCATTTCTGCCCCCCTTGGGGGCAGATTGGCTGAGTTTAGGTCAACCTGCCCCCAAGGGGGCAGAAACCACTAGGCACCGGGGATTTGTTTTTTGGCGCCAATGTCACGCAGGGGGAGCGACCCCGTAGGCAAGGGTCGCTCCCGGGGGGGGTGGGTGTTGGGGGGGCAAATTTATTTTAGGCCATTTCTGCCCCCCCGGGGGGCAGATCGGCCTATTATTAGGCCGATCTGCCCCCGGCGGGGGGCAGAAACCTCTAGGCGCCAGGGGAATTTTTTTTTTTTTCTTTTTTTTTTTTTTTTTTTTTAGAGATGGGGAGCGACCCATCAGGCAAAAGTCGCTCCCCTGGGGGACAAATTGTATTTAGGCCATTTTTGCCCCCCTTGGGGGCAGATTGGCTGAGTTTAGGTCAACCTGCCCCCAAGGGGGCAGAAACCACTAGGCACCGGGGATTTGTTTTTTGGTGCCAATGTCACGCAGGGGGAGCGACCCCGTAGGCAAGGGTCGCTCCCGGCGGGGGAGGGTGGGGGTTGGGGGGGCAAATTTATTTTAGGGCATTTCTGCCCCCCCCACCCTGGGGCCGGCTGAGCTACAGGCCAAACACCACAGATAGGCACCTTGCAAAAAACACCTCTGTTTTCTGTGAAAAAATATGTTGTGTCCACGTTGTGTTTTGGGCCATTTCCTTTTGTGGGCGCTAGGCCTACCCACAGAAGTGATGTACCATTTTTATCGAGAGACTTAGGGGAACGCTGGGTGGAAGGAAATTTGTGGCTCCTCTCAGATTCCAGAACTTTCTGTCACCGAAATGAGAGGAAAAAGTGTTTTTTGGGCCAAATTTTGATGTTTGCAAAGGATTCTGGGTAACATAACCTGGTCAGAGCCCCGCAAGTCACCCCATCTTGGATTCCCCTGGGTTTCTAGTTTTTAAAAATGCACTGGTTTGCTAGGTTTCCTCAGGTGTCGGCTGAGCTATAGGCCAAAATCCACAGGTAGGCACTGCTTTTTATAAAAAAATGTGATGTGTCCACGTTGTGTTTTGGGCCCTTTCCTTTCGTGGGCGCTAGTCCTACCCACACAAGTGAGGTATCATTTTTATCGGGAGACTTGGGGGAACGCTGGGTAGAAGGAAATTTGTGGCTCCTCTCAGATCCAGAACTTTCTGCCACAGAAATGTGAGTAACATGTGTATTTTTAGCCAAATTTTGAGGTTTGCAAAGGATTCTGGGTAACAGAACCTGGTCCGAGCCCCGCAAGTCACCCCTCCTTGGATTCCCCTAGGTCTCTAGTTTTCAGAAATGCACAGGTTTGGTAGGTTTCCCTAGGTACCGGCTGAGCTAGAGGCCAAAATCTACAGGTAGTCACTTTGCTAAAAACAGCTCTGTTTTCTGTGATGTGTCCACGTTGTGTTTTGGGGCATATCCTGTCGCGGGCGCTAGGCCTACCCACACAAGTGAGGTATCATTTTGATCGGGAGACGTGGGGGAACGCTGGGTGGAAGGAAATTTGTGGCTCCTCTCAGATTCCAGAACTTTCTGCCACAGAAATGTGAGGAACATGTGTTTTTTTAGCCAAATTTTGAGGTTTGCAAAGGATTCTGGGTAACAGAACCTGGTCCGAGCCACACAAGTCACCCCTCCTTGGATTCCCCTAGGTCTCTAGTTTTCAGAAATGCACAGGTTTGGTAGGTTTCCCTAGGTGCCGGCTGAGCTAGAGGCCAAAATCTACAGGTAGTCACTTTGCTAAAAACAGCTCTGTTTTCTGTGATATGTCCACGTTGTGTTTTGGGGCATATCCTGTCGCGGGCGCTAGGCCTACCCACACAAGTGAGGTATCATTTTTATCGGGAGACGTGGGGGAACGCTGGGTGGAAGGAAATTTGTGGCTCCTCTCAGATTCCAGAACTTTCTGCCACAGAAATGTGAGGAACATGTGTTTTTTTAGCCAAATTTTGAGATTTGCAAAGGATTCTGGGTAACAGAACCTGGTCCGAGCCCCGCAAGTCACCCCTCCTTGGATTCCCCTAGGTCTCTAGTTTTCAGAAATGCACAGGTTTGGTAGGTTTCCCTAGGTGGCGGCTGAGCTAGAGGCCAAAATCTACAGGTAGTCACTTTGCTAAAAACAGCTCTGTTTTCTGTGATATGTCCACGTTGTGTTTTGGGGCATATCCTGTCGCGGGCGCTAGGCCTACCCACACAAGTGAGGTATAATTTTTATCGGGAGACGTGGGGGAACGCTGGGTGGAAGGAAATTTGTGGCTCCTCTCAGATTCCAGAACTTTCTGCCACAGAAATGTGAGGAACATGTGTTTTTTTAGCCAAATTTTGAGGTTTGCAAAGGATTCTGGGTAACAGAACCTGGTCCGAGCCCCGCAAGTCACCCCTCCTTGGATTCCCCTAGGTCTCTAGTTTTCAGAAATGCACAGGTTTGGTAGGTTTCCCTCGGTGGCGGCTGAGCTAGAGGCCAAAATCTACAGGTAGTCACTTTGCTAAAAACAGCTCTGTTTTCTGTGATATGTCCACGTTGTGTTTGGGGGCATATCCTGTCGCGGGCGCTAGGCCTACCCACACAAGTGAGGTATCATTTTTATCGGGAGACGTGGGGGAACGCTGGGTGGAAGGAAATTTGTGACTCCTCTCAGATTCCAGAACTTTCTGCCACAGAAATGTGAGGAACATGTGTTTTTTTAGCCAAATTTTGAGGTTTGCAAAGGATTCTGGGTAACAGAACCTGGTCCGAGCCACACAAGTCACCCCTCCTTGGATTCCCCTAGGTCTCTAGTTTTCAGAAATGTACAGGTTTGGTAGGTTTCCCTAGGTGCCGGCTGAGCTAGAGGCCAAAATCTACAGGTAGTCACTTTGCTAAAAACAGCTCTGTTTTCTGTGATATGTCCACGTTGTGTTTTGGGGCATATCCTGTCGCGGGCGCTAGGCCTACCCACACAAGTGAGGTATCATTTTTATCGGGAGACGTGGGGGAACGCTGGGTGGAAGGAAATTTGTGGCTCCTCTCAGATTCCAGAACTTTCTGCCACAGAAATGTGAGGAACATGTGTTTTTTTAGCCAAATTTTGAGATTTGCAAAGGATTCTGGGTAACAGAACCTGGTACGAGCCCCGCAAGTCACCCCTCCTTGGATTCCCCTAGGTCTCTAGTTTTCAGAAATGCACAGGTTTGGTAGGTTTCCCTAGGTGGCGGCTGAGCTAGAGGCCAAAATCTACAGGTAGTCACTTTGCTAAAAACAGCTCTGTTTTCTGTGATATGTCCACGTTGTGTTTGGGGGCATATCCTGTCGCAGGCGCTAGGCTACCCACACAAGTGAGGTATCATTTTTATCGGGAGACGTGGGGGAACGCTGGGTGGAAGGAAATTTGTGGCTCCTCTCAGATTCCAGAACTTTCTGCCACAGAAATGTGAGGAACATGTGTTTTTTTAGCCAAATTTTGAGGTTTGCAAAGGATTCTGGGTAACAGAACCTGGTCCGAGCCCCGCAAGTCACCCCTCCTTGGATTCCCCTCGGTCTCTAGTTTTCAGAAATGCACAGGTTTGGTAGGTTTCCCTAGGTGGCGGCTGAGCTAGAGGCCAAAATCTACAGGTAGTCACTTTGCTAAAAAACAGCTCTGTTTTCTGTGATATGTCCACGTTGTGTTTTGGGGCATATCCTGTCGCGGGCGCTAGGCCTACCCACACAAGTGAGGTATCATTTTGATCGGGAGACGTGGGGGAACGCTGGGTGGAAGGAAATTTGTGGCTCCTCTCAGATTCCAGAACTTTCTGCCACAGAAATGTGAGGAACATGTGTTTTTTTAGCCAAATTTTGAGGTTTGCAAAGGATTCTGGGTAACAGAACCTGGTCCGAGCCACACAAGTCACCCCTCCTTGGATTCCCCTAGGTGTCTAGTTTTCAGAAATGCACAGGTTTGGTAGGTTTCCCTAGGTGGCGGCTGAGCTAGAGGCCAAAATCTACAGGTAGTCACTTTGCTAAAAACAGCTCTGTTTTCTGTGATATGTCCACGTTGTGTTTTGGGGCATATCCTGTCGCGGGCGCTAGGCCTACCCACACAAGTGAGGTATCATTTTTATCGGGAGACGTGGGGGAACGCTGGGTGGAAGGAAATTTGTGGCTCCTCTCAGATTCCAGAACTTTCTGCCACAGAAATGTGAGGAACATGTGTTTTTTTAGCCAAATTTTGAGATTTGCAAAGGATTCTGGGTAACAGAACCTGGTCCGAGCCCCGCAAGTCACCCCTCCTTGGATTCCCCTAGGTCTCTAGTTTTCAGAAATGCACAGGTTTGGTAGGTTTCCCTAGGTGGCGGCTGAGCTAGAGGCCAAAATCTACAGGTAGTCACTTTGCTAAAAACAGCTCTGTTTTCTGTGATATGTCCACGTTGTGTTTTGGGGCATATCCTGTCGCGGGCGCTAGGCCTACCCACACAAGTGAGGTATCATTTTTATCGGGAGACGTGGGGGAACGCTGGGTGGAAGGAAATTTGTGGCTCCTCTCAGATTCCAGAACTTTCTGCCACAGAAATGTGAGGAACATGTGTTTTTTTAGCCAAATTTTGAGATTTGCAAAGGATTCTGGGTAACAGAACCTGGTCCGAGCCCCGCAAGTCACCCCTCCTTGGATTCCCCTAGGTCTCTAGTTTTCAGAAATGCACAGGTTTGGTAGGTTTCCCTAGGTGGCGGCTGAGCTAGAGGCCAAAATCTACAGGTAGTCACTTTGCTAAAAACAGCTCTGTTTTCTGTGATGTGTCCACGTTGTGTTTTGGGGCATATCCTGTCGCGGGTGCTAGGCCTACCCACACAAGTGAGGTACCATTTTTATCGGGAGACTTGGGGGAACATAGATTAGCAAAACAAGTACTATTGCCCCTTGTCTTTCTCTACATTTTTTCCTTCCAAATATAGGAGTGTGTGTAAAAAAGACATCTATTTGAGAAATTCCCTGTAATTCACGTGCTACTATGGTCACCCCGGAATTCAGAGATGTGCAAATAACCACTGCTCCTCAACACCTTATCTTGTGCCCTTTTTGGAAATGCAAAGGTTTTCTTGATAGCAATTTTTTACTCCTTATATTTCAGCAAATGAATTGCTGTATACCCGGTATAGAATGAAAACGCACTGCAGGGTGCAGCTCATTTATTGGCTCTGGGTTCCTCGGGTTCTTGATGAACCTACAAACCCTATATATCCCCGCAACCAGAGGAGTCCAGCAGACGTAACGGTATATTGCTTTCGATAATCTGACATTGCAGGGAAAAGTTACAGAGTAAAACGTAGAGAAAAATTTATGTTTTTTTCACCTCAATTTCAATATTTTTCTTTTTCAGCTGTTATTTTCTGTAGGAAACCCTTGTAGGATCTACACAAATGACCCCTTGCTGAATTCAGAATGTTGTCTACTTTTCAGAAATGTTTAGGTTTCTGGGATCCAGCATTGGTTTCATGACCATTCCTGTCACTGACTGGAAGGAGGCTGAAAGCACAAAAAATTGCACAAATGGGGTATGCCCCAGTAAAATGCCAAAATTGTGTTGAAAAATTGGGTTTTCTGATTCAAGTCTGCCTGTTCCTGAAAGCTGGGAAGCTGCTGAGTTTAGCACCGCAAACCCTTTGTTGATGCCATTTTCAGGGGAAAAACCACAAGCCTTCTTCTGCAGCCACTTTTTCCAATTTTTTTGAAAAAAACGAAATTTTCACTGTATTTTGGCCAATTTCTTGGCCTCCTTCAAGGGAACCCACAAAGTCTGGGTACCTCTAGAATCCCTAGGATGTTGGAAAAAAAGGACACAAATTTGGCTTGGTTAGCTTATGTGGACAAAAAGTTATGAGGGCCTAAGCGCGAACTGCCCCAAATAGGTAAAAAAAGGCCCGACACAGGAGGGGGAAAAGGCCTGGCAGCGAAGGGGTTAAAGACTACTCTCCCCAAGATTTTAGCAGTAGTACATAAGAGAGATTGGTCAATAGATTCTCAGATTGGATCAGTCTCCCTTCTTGAAGATGAGTATGATTTCAGGGGAGGCCTGACACACCTGACAGCCTTAGGGTGGTCACCCCTAACTTTTTGCCTGCCTCCCTCCACTTTTTAGATACTGTTTTGGTTGGTTTTAAGACTCTGCACACTTTAACACTGCTAACCGGTGCTAAAGTGCATATGCTTTCTCCCTTTTAACATGGTAACATTGGATCATACCCAACTGGACTATTTTATTTAGTAGAGTGTACTATATGTGTCCAGGGCATGTAGATCAAATGCTACTAGTGGGCCTGCAGCACTGATTGTGCCACACACTTAAGTAGCCACTTAACCTTGTCTCAGGCCTGCCATTGCAAGGCCTGTGTGTGCAGTTTCACTGCCAATTCGACTTGGCATTTAAACGTACTCGCCAAGCCTAAAACTCACCTTTTTCTACATATAAGACACCCCTAAGGTATGCCCTAGGTAACCCATAGGGAAGGATGCTGTGTAGGCAAAAGGCAGGTCATGCACCTGTGTAGTTTACATGTCCTGGTAGTGTAAATTCGTTTTTACACTGTTGTGAGGCCTGCTCCCTTCATAGGCTAACATTGGGGCTGCCCTCATACATTGTTTGAGTAGTAGCTGCTGATCTGAAAGGAGTAGGAAGGTCATATTTAGTACGGCCAGAATGGTGATATAAAATCCTGCTGACTGGTGAAGCTGGATTTAATATTAATATTTTAGAAATGCCACTTTTGGAAAGTGAGCATTTCTCTGCACTTAAATCTTTCTGTGCCTTAAACTCCACGTCTGGCTGGGTTTAGTTGACAGCTCCTTGTGCATTCACTCAGACACACCTCAAACACAGGATACTCAGCCTCACTTGCATACATCTGCATTTTGAATGTGTCTTCCTGGGCTGGGAGGGTGGAGGGCCTGCCTTCACACAAAATACTGCCACACCCCCTACTGCGACCCTGGCAGACAGGATTGAACTGAAAGGGGACCTGGTGCACTTCTAAGCCACTCTTTGAAGTCTCCCCCACTTCAAAGGCACATTTGGTTGCCCCTACCAACTCAGACACTTCCTGGAGAAGAAACTTGTACCAGAACCTGCATCCTGCCAAGAAGAACTGCCTGGCTGCCCAAAGGACTCACCTGTCTGCTTTCTGTGAAGGACTGCTGCCTTGCTGTTGCCCTGCTGCCTTGCTGCGCTCTGGCTGTGGTGAGGAAGTGCTCTCCAAGGGCTTGGAAAGAGCTTGTCTCCTGTTCCCTGAAGTCTCCGGACCAAAAAGACTTCCTCTCTTCAAGAAGGACTCCTTGTGCGGCAAAATTCGACGCACAGCCTGCCAGAAACAACGCATAGCTTGCACCGCGGTGAAATTTTCACTGCACGCCGAACCGGAACGGCGAAGCCCGACTTCGCAACGAGAAGATTGATGCAGCACCAGCGTAGCGACCAGAAATTTGACGTGCGGCCCACTGGATCGATGCACAGCCGAGTAGTAACGATGCAGCCCGACTTCCGGAGAGGAATCTATGCAGCGCCTGCTGTGCGGTAGAAAATTCAACGCAACGCCCACCGGATTGACGCAGCTCCTGTGACTGCGTCCTGCGAGTGCAGGAAATCCACGCACCATCCCCGGGGCGTCTGAAAACCCCGCAACCGAAAGAGGATCCACGACCGAGTGCCAGAAATCGACGCACAGCTGTCCCTGCACGAAAACTAAACGACGCATCACTGTGTGCGGCCTGAGAAATTGACACACACCCCTTTGTTTCCAAGCTTGTCCTTCTCTGCGGTTCTTTGCGGAGATCTTTAACACACTTTATATCACTTTTCAGTGATATCTCAACATTTACTTATTGCATCTTTAATCGTTTTGACCTGCATTTACCCAGATAAATATTATCTATTTTTCTAAACACTGTGTGGTGTATTTTTGTGGTGCTTTCTCTGTGTTACTGTATGATTTATTGCACAAATACTTTACATAGTACCTTCTAAGTTAAACCTGACTGCTCAGTGCCAAGCTACCAGAGGGGGGGCACAGGATAATTTGGATTGAGTGTGACTTACCCTGACTAGAGTGAGCGCCCTTGTTTGGACAGGGGGTAACCTGACTGCCAACCAAAGGCCCCATTTCTAACAATGCCCATGATGGAGGTAATGTGGCACTAGTCACACAATAATGATGTTAGTTACAATGGCACCCAAATGTCCAGACTTCACTTTAAAACGTCATTTGAACCCCATTCAGGCTTTATTTGGAGGACAATACGTGAGGGCTGTAACTTCTTCGTCTAAACCAAACTGCAAACTAGCATAACCACTCCCATCGGCCTCCTGGGATTTCAGAGCGTCATACCCACTGGTCAAGCTATATACATCAGCAAGTGTTTAACCCATTGATCAGCACTGATGTGAGTACTAAGAGGAGCTATGTTTCTATTCCCATTCCCTTACTGGTTTACTGGTGCCCAGAATTCTTTATAATCGTTCCTTCCGTTGGGTTCCATAATAATGTCAAGACTCTTTCCTTATTTCTTTTTTCTGTTCATTATTGTACGCTTGTAGTGTGCCCTGCAACTCCTTATAAGCACATATTTTTTGGTTCAATGCCCAGGGCAAGTCTCAACTTGCAGGTCGCCAGGAAGCAATCTGAATTGAACCATTTGGGATTCTGGGAGCTGGAACTCATAGCTGGCTTTAAGAGCAGCTTTCTATCTGCCTGTAAATCTTGGTAAAAAACTCTTATGTGACACCGCTTTGACCTTCACAGGTGAAGCACGTTAAGAAGGCCTGAAGGCACTCCATGATTAACCTTTCCAAGATGAGTGGGGGATTCAGTAATTTCCATGTGAGACATAAATTGTTTTCTTTGGGAGAGGGACATATAATAAGTCTAGGGAAGGGTATGTGAGCAGCGATAGGGAGTTAAAGGCAGGAGATAAGAGGGTTATGGTCTCCTACCCCAGACTAAGCATTTCACAGTGAGTTATGGAGGTGACTAATGATCTGGATATAAAAACAATCTGATGAACACCCACGGCCAAAGAAGGTAGGCACACTCAGCTTCCTCAGGCTGTCAGTCATGAGTGCCTATCAGGACCCTTTCTAAAACTAGTTTTCCTAGCTCCAAACCCCCGTTAGAATGCCACATTGTATTACATTTGACATTGTCAATGGAATGGGTACTGACATTCAAAACTCAAACAAAACTAAGTTGACACATACCATTCCTCCACTCATTCTCTGTATGTTATAACAAACAATATTTGAAAAGGAAAAATCCTCATTGTAGAAATTAATTAAACAAAGTTGTTTTCACAATTGAGAACCATTACTTGTATTGCACAACTTTCGACTGGGACCGAGAAGACTTCACAATTCAACTAAAGCTAGACGGCTGTGCAGGAATGGAATAACAGCTGTAGCTGATGCCCTTAGTGGCGGCCGTTTCACAGGTCTCTTGAAATAAAACAATGTTCATAGCTTTCTATAAAGGATGGCCATGTACGACACTCAGCCCTGGATGCATAGCCAGCAATATTCCAACTTATGATCTTAACAATTCCTGATTTAGTAGAAGCTGAACTTAAGCGGTTTAAAGCCTGTTGCAAGCAATTACATCAACCCTTTAAATCTGGGATTGTTCCAAGTGTGGCTGTCAATCAATGTCTGTTACGTCTTGGAAAGGGGAAAACCTGTTCTGTAATGCAATATCTCAATCTGGGGTAGGGAATTTATTGCACCTAAAGTTCGAGGTAGTTTTAAGCTGGTGAGATAAGGATTTGAAATAAAAGTCCAGGAGAAGTACCAAAATATGTGTTGGTATGCCTTGTAAGTTGTGTACTTGTGACTGCAAACGACTCACATTGACATCACTGTTAAAAGTAACAATGATGGTGTCTCCTTGTTTAATGGATTGGGTTTGCCAACAAATTAGTACGTTACACACAAAAAAGATTTTGGGCCAGATCTACAAGGCCCTATCGCTAGCGGAGTGTAACTTTTTGCAATGCTCTGGTGCCGCTAACCACTGCTTCATATTTATAAAGAGCTGTAACGCCACTTTTTGTGGCGTTACGCCTCCTTGTATACATGGGCCCCTCCGACATAGTTTTCTGCATCAGAGGGGCGTGCAATGGGTGTTGCAGTGGGCTTTTATCACTTCTCGTTTTTTGCTTTTTCTATGTGTGCTGCATTGTGCAGCACACATAGAAGAAGCAAAATGCCATGGAGGATTGTTTATATGCAGGAAGGTGTCCCTTCCTGGACATAAACAATAATTCAAAAATGACGCTTTGGTACTTCTATCTGTGCTGCATTCTGCCAAAATGCCAATTCGCCATTGTAGATTGTTTATGTGCAGGAAGGGACACCTTCTTGCACATAAATAATCACTCCCCTCAATGCAGATACCC
This sequence comes from Pleurodeles waltl, assembly GCF_031143425.1. Taxonomy (NCBI): domain Eukaryota; kingdom Metazoa; phylum Chordata; class Amphibia; order Caudata; family Salamandridae; genus Pleurodeles; species Pleurodeles waltl. The sequence goes on along the minus strand of NW_027149836.1, from coordinate 703,657 downwards.
TTGCACTATGGTGCAAGGATGACTGTGAATTTCTTGGGAGTACGGCGCAGCCCTGCATTTCAAAACTGGCACAGTGCTGCTGATTTTGGCACAGCACCGTGTTGCAACGGTTTCTTGTAAATCTGGACCTTTGTTTGCAAGTACAGGGCAATAGTCTTAGGTGTTTGCTGAGCCAGTGTATACCCTTATGTGGGTTTCAGTAGCACCCGTCTTTTAGGGTCGGGACATTGACTAAGGTAAGCACGGTGGGACATGCCTCTGGTAGAAGATATATATTCTAATTGATTTGATGAGGGCCGTCTGACACAGGAGGCTGGGCTTTTGCTAGTTTCCAGAGTCAGTTGGGAGCAAGAACGGAGGGTTGTAGGTCTAGGAGGTGCTGGCAAGAGTAGGCAGGAACTGTGGGGATACTGTTTCCACTGGTAAACCCTTCCAGCATAACTACTGGACTCACAGGAGCTGCCAGTGTAGGGTTTTCCTCAACCCCATCTCTTGTGGCAACTACCCTGGCAAGGGCTATCACCAAACAGTTCCTCACATTTTGGTGATGGAAAGTTCTGGAATCTGAGAGAAGGCACAAATTTCCTTGCACCCAGCATTCCCTCAAGTCTCCTGATAAAAATGGTACCTCATTTGTGTGGGTAGGCCTAGTGCCTACGACAGGAAACGCTCCAAAACACAACATGGACACATCACATTTTCACAAAGAAAACTAACCTGTTTTTTGCAAAGCCTTTAGCCTCTAGCTTAGCCTGCACCTAGGGAAACCTAGCAAACCTATACATTTTTTCAAACTAGACATCTAGGGGAATTCAGAATGGGGTGACTTGTGGGGCTCTCACCAGGTTCTGTTACACAGAATCCTTTGTAAACCTCAAACTTGACAAACAAACAAAAACACTTTTTCCTCACATTTCGGTGATGGAAAGTTCTGTAATCTTAGAGGAGCCACATATTTCCTTCCACCCAGCATTCCCCCAAGTCTCCTGATAAAAATGGTACCTCACTTGTGTGGGTAGGCCTAGTGTCCGCGACAGGAATAGATCACACAACGGTCAATGTTGGTCCTTACATGAGGGCAACTGTAGACCCTGGGGTGATCCATTCCTGACGCAGGCACAAGGTACAGGCACTCAAGTGGGGTAGCATTTTTATCAGGACAGGTGGGGAAACACTGGGTGGTAGGAATTTTGTGGATTCCACCATATTCCTGTAGTTTGTGTGACAGAAATGCAAGAAAAAAGTACGTTTTTATTCAACATTTCACCTTTGCAGTGTATTATGGGTAAGAAAACTTTGGGGAATCCACACAGGGCACACCTCTGTGGACTCCCCCGGATGTCTAGTTTCCAGAAATGTCTGGGTTTGGTAGGTTTCCCTATATGGCCGCTAAGCCCAGGACCAAAATCGTAGGTGTCTGCCTTACAAAACCAGGTTGTTTTGTGATAGATAATTTTGATGTCTCCACAATACGATTTGGGCGGTGGAATTTGAGGCTGAACTAAATTGGGGAGCTCCCAAGAGAGAACTCTCTCTGTGCTTGCTGCCGCATGCACCTGCTCTCTGGGTTGGGCTAACCCGCTATGGTCCCGCTGCACAGACTGTGCTTGCGAAGGGACAGCAGGACTGTCCTCATCACCTCCCTCATAATCAATGGAAGAGGAGTTATCGAATAAGAGTCCTCTGACTGAAAAAATCACTCCCAGAGTCTGCGCTATTGTCCTATCCCCCAGATTCTGTCTCAGTCCTATGTCAGAGCTGTCCTCTATAACCCGAGGGAGGGCTTGAGCAGACGTCATCCAACAAGATGCCATCTCTGCTACAGGCTAAACTGTCGCTCTGAAACACTAGCCTATGTAGACAGTCACAAAATTGCTGTTCTGTGTGTGTGTGATACGTGAACAGTAGAGGTCACCTTACCTTTGCTTCCTCTCTCAATCAGCACGCTCTTTCAAGACACTCAAAAAAAGACACAGTATTACTTTACCTTGTCACATACCAATCGTCACAGTTTTTAGTGCCTCTAGCGCCCAGTCCAACAATCATTATTGGTGTTCCCACTCCCATTACCTCCTCCTCGGATTCCCCTCACTACCACTAAGCAAAAGTGCCCTTCATCTCTCCATAGCCCCCCCGCACCTACATTTCATTTGTATAATAGCGCAGGTAATGACTAACTTTACTAATCTACTCAGCTATTTACATAAATTACAGAATTGATCTTTGCAGTAGGCATATAAACCTTCTGTAATAATTTAAGGCATCAAAACTGTCACTAGAAAAAAGTCAGATCCTCTTGTAGCAGAAACATAATCACAAGACTTACTTGACTTTTTGTATTGCTGCCTAAAAGCTACATTTGAAACGCGTCAGTTGAAGTATGTGCATTTCTTTGAAGATGCAAGCTGGAACTGCAAGAGAACTGGTGGCGAATATATATATAATAATATCACTTTTATATGTGGGTGTGGGTCCCCAGGGAAACCACAGATGCGTTGACAAAAGTGATTGCTATATATATATTTTTTTTGTTTAAATAGCTGTACGGTTTCCTTAGGGGCCATAGTGGCCCCCAGGGAAAACATACAACTATTAAAAAAATTATTGCCTCTACAGGGGGTCGCCCTACTCATGTTTTTTTTTTTTTTTTTAAACCCTGGAGGGCGTGATCAGGTATAATATATGCCCCCAGGGTGGAGGGGGGGGGCTGGGAGGGGGGAGCGGACCATTTTCCGAGGAGGCTATCCCCCAAGTGAAATCCCTGGTGTCTAGTGGGGATTCCTGGCTGTGCTGCAATCGAGGGCCAGGAAACCGGTTCAGGAAGGCTTTGTTTGAAAGGGGAGAATCTCCCCTTTCAAACAAGGCCTTCCCGAACGTCAGGGAGGCAGTTTGGGCCTGTTTTCCCCACCAGAGCAGGAAGCAGCAGCAAGGCCACTTCATGCTCCGGTGGGGAAAACAGATAGTGACGTCAGCGCACCTCGCAGCGTGCTGGCATCAAAAAGGGGCGCGTAGGGGTTCGGGGGAGGACATGGAAGATCTTCCATGCGTCCCGGGGTTATTTTAATTGAAAAAAAATACTCAGGTGCAACACACCAGAGGATTTTTTAACCCCCTCCCTGGTGTCGGCCACTGTTCGTGACCCGCACCAGGAAGGTAGTGCAGGCGTCAGCCAGTGGCCGACGCCTGCACTGAAGCAGTTAAAAACAGTCTAGGTGTAAACCCAAAGATTTATTTTTTTCACTGGTTCACGTGGCAGGACTAAAATCTGGGTCGGATGGCCATGAGGTATTATGTCTCGGGCATCCAGTCTACTTGACAACATGTTTCAGCCTCTCAATGAATCCCTTGAAAGAGGATCTGTGGCCTTCGTCAGGGAAGTCCAGATACCCAAAGTCAGTCACATGTGCACTTGAAACAGTGCATTAACTGTAAGAATAAGTCTTACCTCTACACTTGTCATTGTCACCAAGAGACAAAAGTAAATCATACAACCAATGGCGTTTTTTTTAAGAACACCCCATTATTACATGTTTTGCGTAATTCATAAATAGTCCACATGCTCTAAACAAGCTCGAACCACTCAATTTTCCAAAAATATATCCAAATATCTACTTGCCTGCACCCACTGTGGGGCACACGTGATATCACAGCAATCCTCAAACTCTGTGTAAGATAACGGTGATTCATGTAATGTGTTCCATCACTTACCCATACTATTAGGGTTATCTACCAAAGGGATACACCGGGGAGAAAACTTTCCTGTAGTCACACACTTGTGTAATAAGAGAGGCACAAATGGCAGTCTGTCACCATCATAAGTCACAGCATTCTAAATTACACACTCTGATAGAACCTTGAATATATGTGGCTTATTCAACTACTTGACGTCATATGCATTTACTTTACTCTCCCTCCGGTAATGAGAGATTATTTCTAACAAGGAAAAAAAAAGCAAATGTCACTTGCAAGATACCTAGGCACTCCACCTGTTAAACCAGTATTATGGGAATGCACATGGCCGCATTCTTGGGTAAATTTACATTAGCCAACACTGGGGAGTTTAGACCACCCCAACATAAATGTGTCACAAAGCACAGTCAAACAGACCTACATGCTTTGTCAACCTACATAAACAACTAATATTATACTCTCAAATTCATAAGTGCACAGAGAAGTTATTAGACCCAGATTAAAACATATTTTAAGATTTGTGGTAGGGCCAATGGGGAGTGCCTCCACCTCGGATGTTTCTCTTAAACTGTACTGGTGATAAAGATATCTGGCTCCTGTCAACAGGGGTGTGGAATTTTTTGAAATATCTACTTGTCCATGGGACAGGTTGCTTCATAAATCTATTTGTCCTGTAAAAAAATACACTTGTCCCTTTGGTGCCATGTAGGGCGGCAACAAATGATGGCACAGTCTTATTAGTGCTCTGAGAATAGCCTCCTTATGTAGGGTTTGAATACTAGCAATTCCCTTATTTTGCCATCTTTTAGGAGATCTACATAAAGGGGCTGGAGATAGGTGTTAGCAATAGTTCCAGGGATGGAATGCTCTTTTGAGTCTGTGCAAAATTACTAACTCACATGTTTTCAGCTCTTCTCTAATCTTTTACCATACAGCAAAAGATTGGACATTTACTCCTGACAAGGGCAGAAGTAAAACTTCTTGACTGAAAGTGATTGGAGGGAAACTTAACTTGTAAAGACTCAGATTTTAGCATGAGCAAATCTACCCATGCATATTTGCTTGTGCTAAAATGCAGTTCACAAATATTTTCTTGGAGTATGATTTCCTGGCCTACTTCAGCAAAAGTCTTGTGAATTCATTAAAGCTGTAAATTCACACTAATGTGAGGATATATACCATGGGTGCACTTTTGTAATTTTCTTTAAGAATTGAGACCTTTTGTTTTTATTTCAATTATATCTCTGTATTTATCTGCTGGCTTCACTGTGTGACGGCATTCTGCTCTTTTACAAGGAGCATTTTGGCACATAAAATAGTTTCATTCACTGCCCAGGAACTACTGTGGCAAGCTGTGCTTTTTGAGACTAAAAATAATTTAGCTCTTTGCCAATGTATGTTATGATTGTGAGGGCCCAGCAGCTCCCACAACAATTAAGTTTTACAAAAACCATATCAAAAGAAGACACATATTGACAAAACCTAAATGCTGACAAACAATATCAGACCTATTGACTTTGCCAATGCTTGTTTATTTTTAGGTTTCCCATATTCTTGTTGGACCAGGTTACACAGATTTTTTCATTATGAATATGTTTTGGGAAATACTGCCATGCGCCAACACATTTGACTGAATGATGCTTCAAAAAAATGCTACCCACATTTCACAGTAGTTCAGCTGCATTTTTGTGAACATTTTATTTCTAAAGCAAAGATCACCAACTCTGCTTTCAAGCTTCTGCAAATATTTGCATCAAACCAGAGAGCATCCTGGGACCAATGTAATCAGTCTCTTAGAGTTAAACTTTGCAAATGTGTGTACACATTTTTACACTGGAACCACTGTCATTAGTGCAGTCAGGGCTTACAACATTTTCTTAGAGTGCTCACCCTAATAATAAAGACTTAGCGTTAATTAACTATATAAGTTCGAACACCATTAACATATGGGCACATATATTACCTTAACTGCAGACAATGCCTTTCCCTGATCCATTATATGGCACTGTATACTGGCAGCCAATGGGTTTGAACAGTAGGGGGTTGGACCTTCTTGTCCCAAGGACAAAATAAACATGAAAACTTGTTGTCCTTGACCCTAAACAATATGTCCTGGGCGTCAGACTATAAGAATTCCATACCTCTGTGGCCCCCTTCCAATAGCATTGTAATGTAAACATTGCAGCTAAATCTCCTTTCTGGGGGAGAAAACAGAATTATTAGGCCGTGACCCCAAAGGCACTCTCAGTACTGAGCCAGAGCTTCCAGTACATACAATGGAACATTGATTGACAACTCCAAACTCAGGGGATACAAAAGATTACCAGACTCCATCTCCTGAAAGGCTTATACATTTATGCCTCCAGTGCTCCTTCCATCATTTGCAGAGGTCAAAAAGAGTCCCTGTTATATACCCAATGTTGCCAACTCTCAAAGTGGACCGCGTCATCTCGGGCATTCTTCGATATGTAGTCTTGGAGCTTACTGCTTTGTTCCTAAACCATTACAATGAATGGAGCGCCTGAGTGCCGGCGCCCAAGATGGTTGCACCTAAGGGAGGCTCTGACAGTCCAGGGACAAATTCCACAATCATCCTGCCTCATTGACACCCATCAGCAGTTACGGCAGTGGCCACAAAACTCACATCCACTCGTGACTCTGTGGGAACTCTGGGACGTACCTTCAACGCCTTTGGGGAACACCTGAATCCTGGCCTGTGGCTCACAGGCCCTGAAAGCTGCTGGGTTGCATGGTAGCTACAAGGGCCGCAAAGGCCCATGCTCTGATCCTTTGCGGCAGAAGGTGTTGGGGGCCCCAGTTGGTGTCTGATGGCAAGGTACCTGGGGACATGCCTCCCTTGCCTGCCTGGTCTGCTTGGGGTTAGGAAGTGTCTCTGAATTGCTACTACGGCTGCTCGGTACTCACTGAGCCTGGTGCTGCAGCGCCTGTGGCTGCGGAGGCCTGTACCCCATCCAGTTGGGAGGTCTCGTTGGGCGGACTGGGAGAGCCTTGCCTGAAGCCTGCAGTGGCACGGTGCTGACTATCGGCACTGGTGAGTGGGCCTACAGTCGACACAGAGGTGAGTGAGCCTTGCGGGGCGACCGGTCCAGCGGCTACTCGTTGCTTGTGACCCTGGGCCCGGAAGAACAGCCTTCCTTTGGTGGTAGAGGCTTTCGTTCCACTGCAGGACCTCTGGGTGGTTCCACTTTTTTTGCCCCCCTCCATCGATACTTGCGCAGCTCTCCCAAGGGCTCTCTGGCTTTATTGTGGCCCTAGGCAGTCTGTGGTGGTCAACCTGCTTCTGGAAGCAACACCAGGATTGGGCCTGCTGCAACTGACAAAGTGAAAACAATTGAGACACACCATGGCACTCAATTCTTGGTGGGGAGCCCAAGGTGCAGGCTATTTTGGGGGCAAATTCCCTCTGAGATGTAGATAAGTGCACCCCTGTGACAAGAGGGCACATACCACCAGTTTGTGGGCAGTGTCAGGCCTTTCAGCAAGCACATACCTACTGCACCAAGTTCTAGAGGCTAGACTGATGCTAATCCATCCCGGCCTGGCCTACATGGAGTGGGAGCTGCCTGCCATTGAGATCTGGCTTTGGAGGAGACTGCATGCGGAGTCTGCTGAGGATCCATTCCTCTGGAAAGTCTGGGCTTGTTTGTGCCCCTCTACAATAACCTCACACGTGGAGGCAGGGTGGGACCTGGCTTTGGACAACTCTATTTCTTATACACCAACACCAGGAACAAGTGACTACTGTATCTCTTTTCTCAACACAATATAACTCCTCTGCGTACCGCTCTGGGTCTCAGATCATTAGGTGACATGGGATAATCTGACAGTCGACAATCTAAACTGCATTTTTGATACTCACTTGAACCCCAAAATAACAGACATTGGGTCGGAGACCCTGGATAGGGTGGATCCCTCTCAGACAGCCCCCCTTGAGCCGGTAGACATGCGGCCACTCTACATTTGATTCCATAAAGGTCAGACTCTGTTGCATCCCCAGTATGAGTCTATGAGTGCCAGGGTAGATGCCATCACCTGCAAACTTGAAGATCATGATGGACGACTAAAGGAGTCTGAACAACGCATATCAGTGGATGACGAGAATGTCATTTCAAGGGGAATCATTACTCAACATGGAGAAGGTACTCAAAGTAAAAGCAGCGAAAAATTAAGATTTGGAGGCGAGATCCCATCTCAAAAACCTTTGCATAGTTGGCATGCCTGAATCAGCCAACATGGGTAAACTAGAGATTTATGTTGAAAGAATGTTAATCACTTTCTATGACGCCGACTCCTTTTCGCTTCTTCTCACAGTAGAGCATACTCACCACACCTTAGCCACTGGTCCCCCACTGGGTGCACCTGCGTGCCCTATTCTTGACTATCTACTCAACTTTCAGGACCGCAATACTGCCCTCCGGATGGCTAGCGAGAAAAACACGCTAAAATTTGATGGAAATACAGTATCTTTATTTCCAGATTTCACAATTGCAGTTCAGGAGGCCCGCTGTTCATTTGTTCCAATCAAGCCAAAACTACGCCAAGCTGAAATTCCTTATGCCATGCTCTACCCCGTGCGCCTTAAGATTTCAGTTCATGTCAAAGATCACAACTTAACCAATCAGCAACAAGTGCCTGATTTCAGGCGCAGGCATCTCTCCAACGACCATTAGGGGCAACTAATTGCCTCTTCCTGGGCAGCTTTGCCAGCTGCTGAACTGGATTGACCCGCACTCATGGACAGAACCATGAACTATGACCCGAGTATAGTAACGATACTAGGATCCCAAAGTTTGGACATTCATGCTCCCTCATTGTCCTTTGGTTCCTGCTGGCATGGACAAATCTCTGAACACTGAGGTTTAAAATACTTCCCAGGATGCCCTCGCCATCTCGAGGATGAACCTCGCCGGCTACCTGGCTGCACCCTACAAGTTACCCCTTATTCATGTGCTTGTTATTTTTCTTTTCTTTTTATTCCCTTCTCGGGGCTAACTGATCAGTTATCTACATTGCAGATCTCTCAAGGGTTATGCTTGGGGAGGAAGCATATTCCTGACTGGACTTGGCCGTCAGTGGGGGGCAGGGGCTGAGGATTGTTTTTGTTTGTATGTTGTGCCAACTACTTTGCAAATTACACTGTGCTGTATTGCTGTCTTACACCTCCTGTCTTATCCCTCATCATATAAAGCATCTGCTACCTCATCACATGGAATATTAGGGGACTGGGAGACCGTGCAAGTGCAGGCATATATTGTCTTACGTCAATAGACATGGCATTCACATTGCTCTGTTACAAGAGCCCCACCTAGACACTGCCATGACTTTTGCAGACAGAGGGGCAGTGCACAGACCATTTTCCACATACTCCTCATACGCACATGGGGCAGTTACTATCATGTACAAGGGAGGACAGTATATAACACGGGGATCTTTATGTGATGCTCTGGGCCGATACATGACAGTGTGGGAGAAATTACAATCCCATAATATTATGATTGTAAATTGCTATGGGCCGAACACATCACCCCACTTTCTTTTATAGCCTCTGGGCCAAGTTGCATCCATAGGTCTGTCATTGATATGGGGCAGTGACTTCAATACAGTTCTCTGTGTGAATATGGATCGCTCAAATATACCGCCCAACTATCACAGTATTGCCTCCCGCCACCTTTGAGATAATACTGAGAAGCACTCTTTACTCAGCATTTGGAGAACACATCATCTTATGGCAAGGGAAGGCACTTTCTATTCCAGGGTGTATGACAGCTGGTCTAGGCTGGATTACTGGCTGATTTCCAAGGGAGTGGAATCCTGGGTACAGACTGTTGTAGATCTTGCATGCACATACTCTAACCACTCTCCAGTTCTACTTGCTCTGTCCATACCGACCCATGCTCCCCTTAGCACAAATCGGCACCTGCCCCCATGTTCGCTCCTGGATCAGAAATACTGGTTCAGTGCTGTTGGCTGGTACAATATGGGAAGCATTCAAGGTCATAGTAAGAGGGTTGTGACTAGCTAAACGTGGGGGAGTCTTGCACTATCTGTGAAGTCCCCTTGCCCACTTGGAGGGCAAACTTAAGTAGTTGGAGACCCAGATGGGAGACATGGGTGATCCCTGTGTGGCTCAGCAGATCAGCATGGTATTATCGGAATCTTGTAAAGTGGCCAACAGAGAATACCTTTTCTGGGGCACGTATGCAACGGTTACTGCATGCGGGGAGGGAGAGCTCCCAGGGCACACTCTGGCTACTATGACCAGGCAACCACTGGGCTTCAATAATATTCTGGGCAATCGTGATGCACAGGGCCACCTACACATGGACACGCAGGATATCCTCCAAACATTTCCATCCTTCTATAGCTCTCTTTACACCACTAAGAGGGGCGACCCCATTGATTCAGACTCTTACCTAGAAGATGTGTCGTTGTGCTGGCTAAGTGGCACGCAAAGGAACTATCTAGCTCAGGATCTTACTGTTGATGAGGTACAGGATGCAATACAGCAATGAAAGGCTGGTAAGTCACCAGGGGATGGTGGGCTCCGGGACGATTTTTACAAGGCCTACGTTTATCTCTTGGTGCTGATGCTGGTTTCTGTCTATCAGAAGGTGAAGCAGGAGGGGCAGCTCCCTCCTTTTTATGTGCAAAGCCCTGATCATTATGCTGCTTAAACCTGGTAAACCTCCCAACAGATACGTGTCCCATAGGCCCGAGCTCTTATTAACAGCAATGTTAAAATCTTAGCCAAAGCGCTTGTAAATCGCTTATCTCTCCTCATGTTGTTTTTGGCTTACCCAAATCAATCAGGCTTTATTGCTGGGCCATTCCACGTCTTACAACCTGCCAACCCTGTCTGTGGTGCTGCAGGACACAGACCCCGATTTGGCAGTGGTGACAGTCTTTTTAGATGCTGCCAAAGCCTTTGACTCCATTGTGCGGGGATTCCTAATGGATGCCCCATTGCGGATGGGCCTACCCAGATCTTTCTATCTTTCTTGTCATGGATTGCGCTTCTTTACTCCAATCCTGTCATAAACGTTTGCATTAATGGGGCAATCTCCACTCCTGCCTGCTATTGCCTTTACTTTTTGCTCTGTAGGTAGAGCCCCTTGCCGCCAAGCTGAGACAATACCTTTGTGAGTATGCGCTACAATATCCTAGTAGGCACCACTTGATCTCTTTATATGCTAATGACATGACACTTTTTCTACACGGTCCCCCATCCTAGTCAAAACTCTATCCCCTGAGAATTTGTACGGTTCGGCAGGCTCTCGGGCATTCAGATAAACCTGGAGAAATCACATATTTCCCTCTTACACTGGCTACAAAACACTTTACACCAGACTTGTCAGACGGACCTCAGATATCTAGGGGGGTGGGTGTATCAGATGTGTGTGGGGGGGCCGGAGATGATTTTCTTCACTTGGCATGGTCCTGTGGGCCAGTGTAGACCTTCTGGTGTGGGGTGGGTGCTGTGCTTTCACTCATGGTGGGACAAGTCCTAATACTGACCTCACTTAGGCGCTTCTGGGACATCATTGAGTTTGAGGCTGGCTTCAGGAAATATGTAGAGCTTGCCCTGTTATTGGCTAAATGCAGAGTCGCTTGTCGCTGGGGGAATGGGAGAGCACCGAAGTTCAAGGAATGACCTACTGATCTCATATACTGTAATGAGCAACTGTGTTAATATGCTGAGCTACTTCCTCCCACGTCCAGACTCAGGACTTTTGGGATCTGCTTCATGCATATCTGCTCCTGCATGCCCTACTCATAGCCTCTCCTGACAAGACTACTTGTCCTGAGTACGTTGAAACCACTTAGCGACATGGAGATGCCGCTTAGGCTTCATCCTCTAAGGCTCTGTGTCCAGTCTACAGCCTTCCTCCTCATGGCAATTCTAACGTGCTCAATGGTGCTATTAACATTTTTTTGTAATTACTGTCACCTTTTTGTTTTATGTGGGTGGACAGAAATGGTTTTTTTCTTTGATTTGTAGCGGAGGGGAGGTTATCTAGGGCAGATGGTAGCACCGTGCATGTAATGTATCTGTGGCTCAACTTCTGATGTTACTGTTTTAATCTTTGATAACATTCAGTACATTTCCCCCAAAAAAACTGATTCCAGTGGATATGAGGAATGCCCCAGTCATCATGGACAACACATAAGGATCTAAGGAATGCCATGACCTATTAGAATTTATTCCAAGCCACCCTTTATTTGTATACATTTTTATCAACAAAATAACATTCAACAACACAGCATGTTTTCAAACTCGGTCTATCCATTATTAATACATAAGTATATAAATGAACATCCCCCTCTCTCCCTGCCTCATTGCAATAACCTAGGCACGGCAATGCCAATTGTCTGGCATCCCTATTCACTTGACCAGAACCTGCACATAAAACACGTCAGAATCCTTGTTTCACCAGACCAGCAATTGCACTGTAAATTACCCCACTGTATGTGTCTATCCCAGAGTTCCTCCTCCATTCCCCTTAACCCTCCCTCCCGCTTCATGGGGGCCTAACTTCCCAAAGCTCTAATAAGTCATTGAGCATTGCCTCCCATGCTCTCGTACCATCTACTACTTCTCCATCCCTGCAAATCTTGCACATATGTTTCTCTTCCGCTATGGCCCCCTCCGCCTTTTCTTGCAGCCAGTCGGAGATCAAAGGCGGAACTGGAGAAATCCATCAAATTGCAATTCTACGCTGCGCCAGAACCAACCCTAGTAGCAAAAAAGGCTTTCTGAGCTGCCTTCTCTTATGCTTAGGAACCAGTCCAAGTAGACACCCTTACACTCAGCTAAGGTGTCCAACCAAATGCACGCTCCAGCAACACCCCCACCTCCCACCAGTATCCCTCTATTCAGGGACACCCACACCATATTTAAGAAATCTGCTTCACCCTCGCTACACAGTGGACTCAGGACGCTCATCCTGCATAAATTATACCAAATAGTTAAGGAGTCAAACTTGGTGTACATAATTACATTGGATCAACTTAAAGTGAGCATTTGTTGAAGTCTTGGATGACACCCTCATGGACTGTATGCCATTCTGTGCCTGTGAGCGGTTCCTCAAGGTCATCAGGCCACCTGCCCTGAACAGCCAGCACCGGAGCAGGGGCATTCTCATGCAATGCTTTGTATAGCGGAGAGACCAAACGCCTCCAACCCACCAGGCAAAGTATCAGCACAAGCACTCTAGATGTCTTAGGGAACAAGGGCCAAATGCCCTGCACTTTGGTAGCCAGCTTTGCATACTGCAAGAATTGAACTGCCCGTAGTCCAAGGTTTCTACCGCCTCAGCCAATGTCATGAATCTATTGTTGGGATACAAATCCTATATTACCTCACAACCCCGCTCTCCACCCTCATTTGGCTGGAAACCTGCAGAAAAGGCAGCAGAATCCATACGCTGAAGGCAGGCGCATACGGGGCCCTACCCAACACCTTCCAGACCATGCATTCCCAGGTCATGCATACTTGCTTGACCTCAAAAGGCACAGAGCTGGGGACCCAACTTCCAGACAGCAACAATTTGGGCCAGGAGGCGGACCCATACGCTCCTTCCAACAATCATTTTTTCTAGTTGCTCCCCTCATCTAGCCAGTTGACCAAATGTTGCATTTTGGTGGCCAGGTAATAAAGTTACATACACATAACCTCCACACCCCCTGTCACATCTGTTAAGAGTAGCCAACCCCACCTCCTTCCTTCCTGTCATCCATAAAAGTTCTACTTTGGATCTATCCAGCTCTTTCAATGTCTGCTGAGGTATTTGAAACATAGTGCCCTGTAAAACATACAACCAGCCTGGCAACATCATCATGTTAACCAGGGTGATCTTGCCCATCAAGGAAAGACGGAGTGAGTTCCAAAATGTCACAGAGGCACAGAGACCCAACAGTACCATACCTATGATATAGCAATGGAATCAGTTTGAATCTCTTGTCACTTGGATGCCTAGATACTTGACCCTAGTGCTCTCCCACTTGAGGCTTAACCATGGAAGGTCTTCCAGTGCCATATCTGCCAAAGCGCCTAATGTGAAAAATTTAACTTTGCGCGATTCACCTGAAGACCAGCCAAATCCCCAAACTTCAAGACAGCAGCCAGCAGAATTGAGACAGAGTATATCGGTTAATGCAGAAACACCTGAGCGTCATCCGCATACAGGAAAATCACGAGTGGTGGCCTCAACTCTCACACCCCAGTCCTGCAGCACTGATCTAAACCTTCACGTCAAAAGCTCCATGGCTGTAGCAAAGAGCAAGGGCGTGAGCTGACACCCTGCCTGGTCCCCATCTACAACCTGAATTGCTCAGACACTGTGACCCCAATACGCACCCGGGCCAGGGGATCACAATTTAATAGTAGCATCTAGAGGAGGTACGACTCTCCCATGGACCGCAACACCTGTCACAAATACTCCCATGCCACGGTGTCAAACGCCTGCTCCATATCCAATAAAGTAAGGGCGCAGTTGTCCTCAACTAAACCACTGGCATGGAGAACCAATGAAACGCTGTGAAGATTACACAACGTGTTGCACTTGAGAATAAACTAGCACTGGTGCTTATGAACCAATAAAGGTAGGACATGCAGTAGTTAAGTCACTTAAATTTTACCAAGGACCTTCACATCCACATTCAACACTGATAGCAGATAGTAAGAAGACATCTCCAGCATCCCTATCAGGTTAAGGAAGCATCACTATGATTGCTTCCTTCACTGACTCGGACAATATCCTTGAAGCGTAAGCCTCGTTATACACAACCAAAAGACAGTCTGCAAAGTCCCACACCCTGCATTGATATAACTCTGCTGGCAACCTGTCGCCTCCAGTCACCTTACCTGCATTCAAGGCCTTAATAGCTGCCATAACCTCCATTCTATCTATGGAGGTATCAAGCACTCTACTATCTTCTTCTGACAGCCAGGCAAGCAGGAGTGCCGCCAGGTACACTGCTGCACCCCCCGCCCATAAAAGGGTCACAAATACTTCAGTGATGGCCTGCTGCGAGCACACCACCGCACCCCACCTCTCTCTAAATCCTACAATGGGAAGCCTAGGTGTTTCATTTTTGAGGAGGGAGGCCAACAGTCTGCTTGTCTTGTCTCTCTTCTCATGTAGGCACTGCCAAAACACCAGCCTGACAAATTTGGCTAGCTTGTCCCAGGCCTCTAGCAACTCCCCTTTACACACCTTCCTGTCTCTCAGGTTCTCTGGATCCCCCACTAAGGCACCCTCCAAAACACTTAACCATTTCTTCTGCAGTTCTATAGATCTCAAGAGCTGCTGTCGGTCCCCATAAGTCAACTGCAGACACTCCCCCACCACCGCAACACTACCTTCCTGGAGTTCCACTCTGTTAATCTATGCTGAGTGCTGTCCCAGTGTTCTTTAAAATAACTATCCAGCACTTTCAAAACCACACGCACAAAGATTGGATCAGTCAGAGCATCCATTTGCAGTCTCTACAACGGGATCTTAGGGACCTGCCTACCCAGAGTATAAGTTACCAACACTGGGGAGTGTCCCAAAATGTACCTCCCCAAATATGTGATCTCCGTAACCTTATGCATCATACCCCCTGACACTAAGGATTAATTAAGACAACTATGTGTCCTGGTAGCTGGATAAAAACAGGAGTAAGATTAAACTCTGGGGTTGTGTTCCCTCCAAACATTATGTAGTCCCAAACCATTCATCACCTCCTTTAGCACACCAGTCATACATGGTTTAGTATCCTCCCGAGGAGGGGAACGGTCCAGTTGTCCGTCAAGCACACAATTAAAATCCCTGGCAATTATCAGGTCCCTCCAAGGTAACGCGTCATGGCACTAGTAACTGCCTCGAAGAACCCTGCATGATCCACATTTGGAGCTTCTACATTTGCGACACATAGATCTGTGCCATCTAGAGACCCAATGCCATCTAGAGACCCAAACAGGACTACAAATCGACCGCTCGCATCCACATGCACGCCCTTCTTGTTAAACAGCATACCTGGTGCCACCCAGATCAGCACCCCCCCCCCGCCCACAGCAAAGCCGGAATAGGAAGTAGCATAAAGTTGGTCCTGCCACCTGCGCTTCAGGTAACCAATGCAGTCATCCCACACATGCGTTTCCTGCAAGAGAGCCATGGCCACTCAGTACTGGCAAAGGTATTTGTTCACCCTTTCACCTTTAGTCACCTGCCCCAGGCCATGCACATTTTACATTACAAACTTCCACTTACTATCCATCTAGTCATTACAGTCCCCTTTCCGCACAGCATCAGTACCAAGGGGTTCTCCCACCTACCAGAATACCACATCACATGCTGTACAGCGCAGTACAGAACATGCAGTCCCCGTAACTGTTTCCAGAATAATTTAAATGCTCGCTGAAATACCCCCACACCCGCAGGCAGTGAACCCAAGCAAGCAAGGCTTACAACTGGCAGGTCAGCAACCAGCATCCACAGCCCCATTCCCCCCAGAGAAGCCAAAACCTCAGCCTCCCTAAATGCAACTAACAGAGAGTGAACCATTCCCTAGGAGTGGCAAACCCAGAGGGTGCTCAAACCTCCTCCAAGGGAGTGCCTCCCTCCACGGTCTCCATGAGCCTGTGAATCATATGGGCCACTAGGCGTTTCTCTGCCTGCATAGTCCAACAACACTGCATACATATAATTTTGCATGTGGTACAGAAAATGTAGAAAATGCACATGAAGCTAAAACGCAACAACAGACATTGGCAGAAAGTGCTACACAGATGTATGCAATACAAGAACACTGCGGACCTAAATCCAATGCGACCGGAATAAGGTGAAAAGTTCACTTGAGGACACTGAAATAAGAAACCTGAAAAGATTGCAGTTAAAAGCTAACTGGTGTTTAGCAAACATAGGTATTTACAATTTTAGTCATACAGGCTCACTGGCACGTACTTCATGTTTCCAAATCGATTGTGAACCTAATTAGACAATGAGTGCAGGAAAGCTAATCAGTTCAGATTACACAGAGGTCTTAAGGGTTACAATAATAAGGCACACATGGTAAAAAAAAATCCTATTTGCTGTAGAAATGTGTGCACTCAAGAGTGAAGAATGGTTAGTTTGTGCAGCATTATTAAAACCACAAGTGAAGACTGTGTAAAAGATTAGTTTAATGTTAAGGGGTTACGAGGTCACAGGCGCACAAACATTTTTCTGTTTCAGTCTAAGACTGGCCAGTCAATCATTATTTACTGCCTTGTTTTTATTTACCCTGCAACAGTTGGTGAGGCAGCATAGAAGGTCTCATTCTTGTTTTCACTTGACTGCTGACACCCGAGGACCACCCACCCCCAGCTGCATACATTATTGTGCATCTTTGAATGGGTTAGCAGATCCCATGGTTTCTGAAGTTCCGCCTGTGCACGAGGGCTGGAAAAGGGTCCGGGGACTGCCATCTTTTAAAAGGTGAGGGCAAATGCGGACTAACGTTTATGCTCTTTATTTACTGTATGACTTATGTTCCTTGGCAATGGTAAACACAGGTGTAGACATGAAAGGTTATAAGAGACGTAAGTATTGCATGCAAGATTATGTACATGTTTTGCACAACATCAAGAAAGGCGCTACATAACTGGTCCACTTGTTGCTCCTAGCGAAGAGCTAGAAGTGGTCAATGTGGCTAAGTTGAAATTCAGAAAAAGCTGAATACGTGTTTTGTGTTGACAGAGGGACAGCCGAAAAGCTGATGTTGCTAAACTGTGCCTCCATATAAGACATAAACACTCAAATTATTGTCCTGGACCCAATGTCTAGAACTCATTCCATGCGCTCACAAATGCAAGGCTTGAAAAGATTATGTTCTCTGAGCGCGGATAAAAGTGACCAGTTATATTTACTATTTAGAGTAAATACTGTTGATTAATTGGGCGCTGCATAACTGATTAACTTGTTATTCCTAACAAGTTAGAAGTAGTCAATTTGGGCAATTTGAAATTGGGGGTTGCCAATGCCTGTCTAATGATTTGAAGTAGAGGGACAGTGGGAAGGCTGATATTGTTCAAATTTACCTCAAAGTACAATCTGAACACTCAAATTACTACCGTGGATCTAATATCCAGATGTCACTCTGTGGTCTGAGAGATGCATAGTTTGAAAAGGTTATCCTCTCTAGGTGCAGAGAGAAGTGACTAGGGGTTGCCGGTTATATTTACTGTTTAAATTTAGAAAAAATAGTGATTCACACTTAGGAAATTGTTGATATGTTTACATTTTGTAATCTGATGTTGGGTGTGTGTGTGTGTGTGTGTGAATAAAGTGGCCACTGTGTGCTGTTGCTGTGTAATTATGTATACTGTTCTTTTAATATGTATAGTATCATTGACAAAGACAAACACAGTTAAATGTTCCTGCTTTTAAAAATATTTGTGTAAGTTTTAAAACAGGATTGATATTTGGCTAGAAAGATAAAAAGGCTAAACATATTGGGTAGCCAAGTAATTATGGAGACTCCCTTAGCACATATGCAGAAGGTTTTTCCCCATAATCAGGAAAATTACATCAAGATTGTTTAAAATCTAAAGCCACCCAAAAACATACAAATCCCTGGCTAAAAGAAGGGACCTTAAATGATAAAACAATTGAGCATTTTGTTACATAATACCTCAGGGGTAAGTATGGGGGAACCAAATTAAAAAAAGAGAAACTATTATAGCCCTGTGGCAAGTATTTTGTGAAAAATGTAACGTCTCCTTAAAAATAATATCCCTAATACCTCATCTGTTTCCCCACCCCCATAGGATTCTATGACTACCTTTCCAAAGGTACCTAGTATTTACTCACTGGTGCAGCTACAAGAAGCTGCAGTGGGATTTGAGAACCCTGAAATCGAGAAGCCTTCACAATCCCCAAAAGCTACTCCTAATGTTGTTTCACAAATGCCAAAGCCAAAATATGTGAACACACCTAGGCAGCAAGCAAAGATAAATTAATCTCAGTTTTTAGAACAATTAGAAGGACAGTTCACCCTACGTTTAGAGCCATCCTTTCCTGAGGAGGACAGAAGTGAAGAACGAAGTACAGTGGTTAGTTATGACCAGACACACGATTCATTAGAAACATCGCATTTGTTGCAGAAGAGAGACACAACAGAAAGGGTAGTTAGGGAGCAAATGTCTACCTTCCAATAAAGAATTGCAGATGATATTAGATGGAGTGACTGTGGCCAGAACTGCTAGTATGGCACGATGACCAGCATCCCAAGAAAAAGATGGGACTAAAAGTAGTTTACCACATTGACAGAAGGAGAAGGGGAACTTAATAGTTTCACCAGTAAGTGTTCAAGGCTGGTTATCCCAAAGTGAGGGTAGGGGAGACTGAGAAAGTAACAAATAAGATATAGCCTATACATGAGCGTGCTGATAGTATGTGTGAGCTGATTCAACCCTCCAAGAGTTAGGCACTCTATCTATGATATTGATATTCAAGAAAGACCCCTTATTGATCTGGACCATACAAAAAGTGCAAGGAGATTATCTGGTTGTGCTGGTATTAGAGGGGGGGAACAGGAGAAGTTTTCCACAGTTTGGAAAGCTCGAGTAACGAAGCTTGAGAGATTGCAACTTCAGGGAACGCATGGCCAACCAGACCCAGGGATGGGATCTTGTGAAGCTATGAAACAACTGCCACTAAAGGATAGTTAATGCAGCAAATAAGTATTCATTCAGCTTTGCCCAGTAGAGAGCTCACTTCAGGTGAGATGGTTGCAAAAGGAGAGAATAGTTGGCGCAGTTTTGTGCCATATGTAGAGAATTAAGGAGATTGGAGTGAACTACTAGCATCACAGATGAGTTCATGGCCACAAGAAGGATCTTTTGATCCTCACGATATAGTGAATGCAGAAGTTTGCATTCTTTAAGGGGAGAGAGATCCAGACTGGAATTACCCCTACATGCGGAAGTGTTTGCATGTATGGCAGAAATTCGCTAGACAGTAAAACCTCCAGCGTTCTACTACTCCCTTACATCAGTTGCCCCGATACATAAGGGACCTGGGGCACCTCATTATGTTCCATGGCCACAAATGGACAAGGACAATCTTAGAAAATTGTTGCTGCTGCTTACTGGGGGAGAAGGGAAGTGGATTAGAGTTTTTGAATAACAAACTACATGTATTACCTTACAGTAGGGGACATAAAAGGCCTGTATAGTTCTCTTATAGGAGATGAAACAGACATTGTTTTTTTAAAAGGCTGGAGTGAGAAATGTTACCCTCAGTGAAACTGGATATGATTAGTCTCCATTTAATTTAGTAAGAACAGCAATTGGGGATCAGTTGAGGAAAATGCATCCTGATAGACCAGATATTGCATCTCCTATGACTCAGTCAATGCAGTCAAATGAGGATCCTGCTCAGATCATTAATAGAATGAAAGAGAAATGGATCCAAGAAGTAGGCCAGGGTTGGGAGGTAAAAGTAGAAAATGCTGTATTATTTTATAACATGGTGAAAAAAAGGTTTATCCTCTGATGTACAGGATAACCTAGATCATAAAGTGGCAGAAGCCAAGTCCTGGACAAAGATACAAGCACATAAAATTAATTTATGTAAAAAGAAACAGGAATAAGAGGAACAAACATGAAGTTATAGACAACACAGCAGCCCTATTAGTACAGCAGAAGTTGGCAAAGAAAGGTGCAGCGGAAGGAACTATAGCAGCAGCTGCCACTCAGAGGACTACAACAGCTGAGGGATCGGGACCAGGGACCACTCAACAACAATACCCACAGCAACAGGACAATGTAAGGATACAGGGAAGTAATAGAGGATGAAGAGGGGGAATAGATAGAGGTAGGAGGGTTCCTCAGAGATTGAATCAGATATGTCATTATTGTTATAGGTATGGACATTTTATTCAAGATTGTAGAACAAAGAAATGGGATGAGCAAAATGGAAGCGTAGGATTTTATAGTCAGCGAGGGAACACAGCAGTACAGTCACAGTCTAATCCCCAAATCATGTATGTACCTCAGGCGCCATCACAAAATATGCAGCCACCAGTAATACTACAAGCACAACAGGTGCCCCCCTGCAAAATTATCAAACACCCTCAATGGTGATTCCACCTCAAATTGGACAGGGAGGTGTAGTTGTGAAAGGAGGGAATCTTTTCAGATTAATTCTGTGGGAGGATATGCACAATGAAGGTGGCTGCAGGGCATTTCTGTGTGTCCAGTATTGTCAGTGAGGCACAGGCCAGATAAGGAACCCACTGTGACGGTAGCTATCAATGACAAACGGTATGCATTCCTTATAGATACAGGAGCAGCTAGATCCTATATTAAAGAGACAGACCTACCAATTTCTAACATATCTTCTCTGGGGAAGTAATGAGTGTTCGTTTCACTAAACCGGTGGAGATGGAAATAGGAGGGAGATTACATTGATGGCTGTTTTCTCCAGCTGGCCCAGCTAACTGATTAGGAAGAGATCTTATGACCAAATTATATATACTATACATTTTGAATCTGATGGTTCCATGATTTGTTCAACCCCTGGAGTTTCACCTTCTAGGGTGCTGGCAGTAACAGTAGAGTCCTCCACTGGAGACCAAATCAGAGCATGACCTGTTACTATGGAGGCATTCACAACCGCGGTGTATACAATCAAAGCAGAGACGCCAGAGTTATTGGGAAAGGAGGTTCAGTTACCTTAAGAATGTATTTTTCAGCGGCAAGTGCAAGACTCTTGGATGCCTGATATTGAACTAATATTGCAAATAGAGGCCTTAGAAATAACACCAGTTTATGGCGCTCTGATAGCCAGTAACTATTATCATGTCTTCTGGGCATGTATTATATTTATAGAACCAGGAAAAATGGTTAGAGACATATTGGAAGATCAATTGTTTTGTAATGACAATTCTAAAAGTTGTGTTTTTTTTCAAAGTGACATATCCTTGAAGACAGTGTTGGAAGTGAGGACACTCACACCAGGAAGATCTTTCGATTCTGATAGGGATGCCGATCTGTCCCAAGTACCAGACATTTTATGGACTAAGGGTCCTCATGATGTAGGCCTTATTCGTACTACTACACCATTCCGAATTACAATAAAGGAAGGTGCTATCTTACCCAGAGTGAGACAGTATCCTCTTTCTTAGAAAGTAGACAAGGGCATTGCCACTACTGTACAGGCCTTGTTAGAATGTGGAGTAATTTACCCTGGAGTGTCTTCTTGCAAAACCCCTATTTACCCGGTTAAGAAGTGTAAGGGTAATACTTGGCGCATGGTTCAAGACCTGTGCACCCTGAACAATGTAGTGGTACCGGAATTTCTAATTGTTCCTGATCTATCTATCATTCTGACAAATGTTCCTCAGGGTGCTAAGTAATTTTCTGTTACTGATCTGAAGAATGCTTTCTTTAGCATCCCTCTTTACCTAGACAGTCAATATTTGACAGCGTTCTCTTATTGCAGCACTCGGTATCTGTATTTTTGTTTGCCCCAATGGAAATTGTGAGTCCAGAGTATGTTTAACAGAGTGGTAGGAAGCGATTTGTCAGATTTTCAGTGTGACAGCACGTTGTTGCAATATGTCGATGACACACTGATTTGTAGACCTATCAAACAGCAGTGTAGAAAGGACACTAGATTTCACCTGGTTACTCTTGCACAAAGAGGATACAAAGTAGAGAAAGACAAAGTGCAGTATTGTCAGGAGGAAGTCCATTAGTTAGGACAGTTGTTGTCAGCTTGTGGTTGACGCGCAACCCCTAAAAGAGCTGCATCCATTTGTCAGATGACATAACCAGAAACTGTTAAAGGAATTAAAATGTGTCTTGGTCTCTGCAACTATGTGAGACAATGACTTTTTGATGTTAGTACCTTGATTGCGCCTTTGTTAGCTTCTTTCAAACTGGCCAAAGACAGAAATGGCAAGATAACATGGACATCAGAAATGAGGAAGCCTTTCAGAAATTAAAGACCAACATAACAAATGCTCCCATCTTGGGGACTCCTGATTATACCAAGGAATTTTATTTATTTTACTATTGCAATGGTCAGGTGATGACAAACGTCCTAACACAGAAATATCCTTTGAGACATAAGCCCACTGCGTATTTCAGTGGACTGTGAGATCCTGTGATGACATTATCCTGTCCTGAGGGTATTATCCCTGTGAACAGACTTTCACTACTGAAATTTCTGCAGCACAGAAAAGCACCCCCATTGTTATGGGGGCATCTTTGATGCTTTATGCAGAACATGCAGTATTTGCTATCATTCAGAAAGCTAAGACTACTTTGACTACACAGAGAGTGTCAGGATATGAGGTGATACTGTCACTACCATCTTTGAACGTTGTGAAGAGTCATACGGTAACCCCCGCAACATTATTTGCCCATCCAGTATTAGATTCTGAGGATGATGTGCATCATTGTGCAGCTTATGTTCCTAACGAGTCTGGTCAAGCAATAGAGGAGCCTATACCGGATAGCATTGTCTATTCTGTTGATGATTTTTGCACCATTGACCAAGATACAGGAATTAGATTCACAGGTGCAGTAGTAGTCAGAGCACAATAGCATGACTCTTCTGATACACTTCATTTAGTGGAGCAGTTGACATTACCAGCGCATTATTTTGCGCAAGCAGCAACATTAACAGCATTAATGGCAGCTCTTAAGCAAGAAACAGGGGAAGTTATTACAATTTATTCAGATTCAGCATATATGACAACTACTGTACATGCCAGCATCATGAGATGGAAGGAATGGTCTAAAGGTAGGGATAGATTAAATCGATATTTTTGAAAAACAGTGCTCAATACTGTCTTCATGGATCGATTTAATTTAATCTATCCCTACCTTTAGACCATTCCTTTGTTCACATATTGTTATTTAACCCAGGTCAGGTTAGGGTCATCGGGTTCCTCTTTTTTGCATAGCATCATGAGATGGAGCAGGAGAGGTTTTCTTAAGTGAGGTGGAAGCACTGTTTTGCATAGAAAACTCATAGAAGCTCTAATAGAGGCACTTGCACTACCACAGGCGGTGGCAGTTGTGAGGTACGTAGCATCACTATGCATCACAACATGTCCCTGTCTTGGTAGCTCAGACTGCCTCACTGCCCGAGTCTGAATCTTATTCAATCACAGACAAGGATACACCACATTTTGCTGAGATAGCGTGTTTACATATGTGCGAATTATAGGAAGCTGCTCCTCAACAAGAAAAATGGTTATGGGAGGATGGAGGATCTACCCAGTCAGGGAATGACCTAATATATAGACATCTATCTATAGGTGAACCGGTAATGCCACAGGCCTTACTTATGATAGCTCTTGATCAGTTGCATTTAACAATTCGTACCTCAAGAGATCACTTGTCTAGGCAAATACAAGACTGATTTGTTCCTAATCTGCACAACATACTTACTATGTACCTTCATAACTGCATTGTCTACCAGTAGTTGTTCCCTAATCCCACACCGAAAGTAATAAATCCCACCCTTCCATGACAATAAGGTCCCTTTAAGACTCGTCACATGGACTTTATGGACATGATTGATAGGTGCAGCAACTATATGTATCTTATAGTTATGGTCTGCCCTTTTTCCCAATGGACTGTAGCAGGACCATAAGTTTATTGTGATGCTAAATCAGCAGCTACCTTTCTAATTCGTGAAGTAATTCCACAATAGGGAATTCCAGAGGGAATAAGATCTGACAATGGCACCCATTTTGTCAACACAATATTTAAGCAAATTATGACACAGTTAGGGATAAAGCATAAGTTATCCTCTGTGTACCACCCTCAAAGTAATGGCATTGTTGAATGCCTAAACAGGCTTTTGAAGAGCGAAATCAGTAAGCTAAGTGCTACATTCAATAAAAAAATGGTTGTAGTGCCTACCATTGGCACTTCTTTCCCTTAGGGATATACCTAGTTCTGATCTTCACTTGACGCCCCATCAGACAGTGACAGGGAGATTTCTTAATACACAAGGCCCTGCCACCAGAAGTAGTGTACAGGGGGAAAGCTCTGCAGGAATTCTAAATGATGAAATGCATGTGTATCTTTCTTAATTCATGAAAATTGCAAAGTTAATTTCTAAACAGGTAACTAAGGAAAAGGAGACACGTGCATATGTTGAGGTCGCCTTTGAAGTTGTGCACAAGAGAGACAAAGTTTTGTGAGAAAATTCACTTGTAAATGGAGAGAGCCATGCTTCGATGGACCGTACACAGTGACCCCTACCGCCCTCGGGGTGGATGGCAAAAAACCCTGGATTCACTGCACCCACATTCGTCCAAATCTAGCATCTCTTTAAGACATATTAACAATATAAACAGAACAAGAGAGGGGAGGAAGATTGTCATCATAAAAATACCCCTTTCACATCTGCTTTTGGACTATTCTTTTTTTATTTTTGTTTCTCTTTTGTCTCTCGATTATATCCTTTCTATTAATCTACAACAAATTCTTTAGTCATAATATTTTATAAGTAGAAAGGGAACTTTCATATCATAATAATATGACCCATAATGCCCATACTCACTTCTTGGTGGAATCGGCATATGTTAGACATAGGTTTGGAAAATACAAATGAATCTTGTTTTGTGTGCTCCCTAATATCTCATGCTACTTGATCAGCAAGGCTATATTTAACAAGAGAAATGCCCCCAAGTACAGGCTTATGTTTGTTACATCTTTACTTATGTGGGATTAAGGCCAAATGCAGTTGGCACATGTAAAAGTGGCACATTTCTTAGTTAACGCCACAAAATATGGTTCTTTAGCAGAAGTGTTGTACATTCTCACAGACAAGACAGGACATCACAGAAGAGATATCATGAATGAAGCATCAGATCATCTTACTACTGCAGATTGGATTCAGATGGTCCTAGATCTAGGTTTTCTAGGAGTAACATGCCCACCCACTGAGAGTAACAGTTATTTAGTAAATCCTTTGCCCCCAGATCGTGTCCCTAGGCCAGCAATTAGAGTCACTGGATCAGTCTTTGCCCACGATCAATGGCATCCTGATATTGAATTTCCTTGATGGTTATATCTTTATGGAAAGGTATTCATGTTAGTCAGGATGTGATAAGGAAGTGTACACATATCTGAGATTAAAACATTTCAGGTTTCACTTTGATAGATTGCACATTGACTCCTCAGACTGTCATGAGACTAACTTCTGTTTCTTTATGTTTCAGAGGAAATTGCACTGTTGATGTGTGCCAAGATATTGTGTAACGCCGCGCTCAGACGCAGCGTCTCTTTCTGTCCTCGCGGATGGAACGCACTACCGATATTCGGAGCGCCGTTCCCTGCGTTTTTTGACTACACATTCTGGGAAGTATATATATTTTGCTCCCTGTCGCTCTACACTTACCTGTAGCCCTTTTTTCTTCTTTTTTGTTGTTGTTGGGTTTGTCTGGTCTTTTTACCTGTCTCTGTCCATGTTGTGTTCATCTTGTCTTCTTCGTGTTTTTGTCCCAGCATGCTCTGTTTTCCTTTTATACTACTTCCTTTTTCCTATACTGGTCTATGGGCTCTTCCCAATTCAAGATGGTGTTCTTTCCTTTTCCTGTGATGTCACTTCCCTTTTCTCAGTATATAAGTAAGTCATTCTTGTTCCACCTTACGTTGCAAACACTTCCTTCTGGTTGTGCTGTTCGCTCCTGTTCTTTGTTCCTGCTTTTTGCCTTTGGAGATTTTTGCCTGTTCTTTGTTCCTGCTTTTTGCCTTGGGAGATTTTTGCCTATTTTTGTTTCCTGTTGGTTAGTCCTGTTTTTTCTTGTTTTTCTTCAGGAGTTCCTGTTTGAGGGTTTTTGCCCCAGTGTTGGTTTTTTCCCCCTCTGGGACTCCTTCTGCTTTGGCATAGCCTGTCAAGCGGCACCGTGGCTACTAGAAGGGGTCGGTCTTATCTGGGAGTATCCAGAACCTGTAGAAGACTTGGTATATTCGACAACCCGGTATCCAGAGGTGAGAAGTCCAGCGCAGTACGTAACAGATTGCAACGCCAAAAGACTCCATGTTGCAAGATCGCCATGGAAGATCCACAGGGAGAGGCGTCAGAAAATGCTCAAGCCATGTTGCAGACTGTCCAACAACAAGCCCAAGAGTTACAACAGTTACGGGCAGAGAACACTGCGCTACGACAGGTCTTGTCTTCCCGATCAATGGACATACCACCCGTATCTGCCACTACTCCTCGATATTCTGGAGATCCTCTAAAGATTAAGGAATTTTTGGACGCCCTGACGGTTTACTTTGCCTTTCGTCCACTCCAGTTTTCTTCGGATAAAGCTAAGGTGGGCTATCTGATCAGCGCCTTGTCTGGTCCGGCGCTTGCTTGGGTGACTCTGGTTTCTGCAGAAGACCCAGTCCTGGCTAACTATTCCGCTTTCCTGACTCTTTTCAAACAAATGTTTGAGAGACTTGGGGTAGAAGCAGCAGCTGAAGAAGCCTTATGTGACATTCAGCAGGGTAATCAGGATGTTCTGCAGTATGTAACCCGCTTCAAACAGCTAGCAGCTGAAACCTCCTGGGTGGAACGCACCTTCATAACCCTTTTCCGCCGAGGCCTGCGTGAAGAAATTAAAGATGAGCTTGTACATTCTTCTCCAGCTTGTTCTTTGAAGGAATTAATGGATCAATCTATGAACATCGAATATAGACTTCGAGAGCGCAAGATGGAGAGACGTAGAACGCGAGCTCCATACCAGTCTGGTACCTTTCGTGCTAGCAGTCGGCAAATGAAAGATAATCCATCCGAAGCCCCTCCAACTCCCCCTGAAGAACCCATGCAGATAGATCTGGTTTGTGGGCCATTGACAGAGTCAGAATGGGAGGAACGACGACGAAAGGGACTTTGTCTGTACTGTGGTAAGGCTGGCCACCTGATCCGTAGTTGTCCGGTACGTCCCTCAAGACCTGCGGGAAACGCCAGCTCCCGTCCCCTGTAAGGAGGAAGGAGACGGGAGGAGCTGAAGTACCATCAATATGTTCCTCTAAAGAAAGCGTGTCCACCCTGTTTATTCTCTCGGTCAAGTTACAAAGTTCACAAGATCAAGAAGAACACCTTCTGGTTCTCATTGATTGTGGAGCCCGTGGACTCTATCTGGATGAGACCTGGGCTACGAGTAGAGGAATTCCCCGCATTCTTAAAGAGACTCCTGAGCAGGTTCACACAGTGGATGGCTCTCCGTTAACCTCAGGACCTGTGGTGGCCTCAACTCCTACTCTTTGTTTGACATTTGGGGGGCATCAAGAACATGTTGCCTTTGATCTCATAGCCTCACCAAATCACATCATGATTTTGGGAATACCCTGGTTAGCCCGACACAACCCCTATATCAATTGGGAAACAAGAACTATATCCCTAACGTCTTCATTTTGTCAAGAGAATTGTTATTCCACTACTTCTTATTGGACTCCCAAAAGGTCCTGTCAGTCAACTAAGGATAACACTAACTCTATCAATATGATCCAGGGAGTTCCAGATTGTTATCAGGAATATATAACGATTTTTCAGAAACCTAGTAATGCTATTTTGCCGCCTCATCGCAGTTATGACTGTGCTATTCCTTTAATTCCTGATGAAGTCGTCCCCTTTGGTCGAATGTATTCTCTGACAGACCAAGAAAAGAAGGTGCTAAAGGAATATTTAGACAATAACTTGCACAACGGTTTGATTGCTCCTTCCACGTCCCCGGCTGGGGCTCCTCTCTTCTTCGTCCCAAAGAAGACCAAGGATCTGCATCCTTGTGTTGACTTTCGTGAACTCAACAGAATAACGATTAAGGATCGATATCCGCTACCTTTAATCAGAGATATATTGGATGCCATTCAAGGAGCCAAGATATTTACCAAATTAGACTTACGGGGTGCATATCATCTCCTTCGGATCAAGGAAGGAGATGAATGGAAGACAGCTTTCCGTACCCCTTTTGGGCACTATGAGTACCGTGTTATGCCTTTTGGACTGACCAACGCCCCTTCTGTTTTTCAATGATTTATGGATTTGGTGTTCTCTGATGTACTTAACCAATATGTAGTCATTTATTTGGATGATATCTTGATATATTCCCGTGATCCTGAGCAACATATAAATCATGTCCTGCAAGTCCTAGAAAGACTCAAGAAAAAACAATTGTTTTGTAAACCCGAGAAGTGTGAGTTCCATAAGTCAGAAGTAAAGTATTTGGGGTTCTGTATTAATCAACATGGAATATCCATGGATCCTGACAAGGTCAGTGCCATATTAGATTGGCCTTCTCCAACGTCCATTAAGGAAACGCAATGTTTCCTTGGGTTCTCAAACTTTTATGGTCAGTTTATTCAGAACTTTGCCCATCTACAAAGTTTCATAACACAAACAATTAAGAAAGAGAACCTGAAGAAGGGTTTTGTTTGGACCAAGGATACTGAACGCACGTTTCAAGAATTGAAGACAGCCTTTACCTAAGCACCCGTGTTGCGTCATCCTGACAATACCAAGAAAATTATCGTTGTGACTGATGCCTCAGACAGAGCTATTGGGGCAGTTCTGCTACAAAAACAAGACAACGATGGACTGGAACATCCTATCTTTTATCTGTCTCATATCCTATCAGAGGCTGAACGCAATCATTCTGTACTGGAACAAGAACTACTCGCGCTCAAAGTAGCTTGTAAAGAATGGAGGCATTTCTTGATGGGTTCCAGAGAGCCTTTTGAAGCCAGGACTGATCATCGTAATCTCCAATGTCTTCGGAGTTTTCAGTGTCGCAATAGTCGTCAGGCTCGATGGGCTTTCTTCTTTAGCCAGTACGATTTTGTGATCACGTACATACCTGGTTCCCAGAATTCAGTGACAGATGCCTTATCCCGCAGATATCCTGACATAGCCCAGAACTCCTCTCCACCTCTTAAGGAGTCTAGCAGAATCATCGGAGCTACTCAATCTTTTCAAGAACGCATTCAGAGTACCAGTTTCTGTCTGCTTCAGAATGGGATAGAGTGACTCCTTTTTTGCAGAAGAAGGACAACTACTTCTATCATCAACATGCTCTTTTTCTACCTACCAAGAAAGTGCAGACAGAAGCTCTACAAATGTGCCATGATTCTCCTATAGCCGGTCATCGAGGTATCAGAAAGATCCAGGAGCTGCTTCAGCAATCTTTTTGGTGGCCTTCGCTTAAGACAGACACTGAAACCTATGTGTCAGCATGCCCAGTCTGTGCTCAGACTAAGACACCCCGAACTAAGGTGGCAGGTTTATTAAGACCTTTACCGGTTCCTTCCGCTCCTTGGTGTACTTTATCCACGGATTTCATATGCTCTCTACCTACCTCCTCTGGAAATCAAGTAATCATTCACCAAGATGGCCCATTTCTCAGCCTTGAAAAAACTACAGACGGCCCCAGAAATGAGTCGCATTTTTCTGCGGGATATTTTTCGCCTCCATGGTCTTCCGCAAGAGGTCATTTCAGACAGACGGCCTCAATATGCATCACGTTTCTGGAGGGCCTTTTGTGCCTTATTTAACATTGAGATTTCTTTATCCGCTGGTTTCCATCACAAACTAATGGGCAAACTGAAAGAGTGAATCAAGAACTTCAGCAGTATCTGAGATGTTACTAAAATGCCACACAAAGCAATTGGTTGGAGTATCTTGCTCTTGCCGAGTTTTCCTATAACAACACAATACATAGTGCGACCAAGACCACACCTTTTTATTGTACCTATGGATTTCATCCAAGGACTTTCACTACTGTTTCCCGAACATCCTCTTCTGTGCCTGCTGTCACTTCTTTTTCACGACAGATCCGTTGAATCCAGGGCCTACTTCACACAACTCTCCTAGCTTCGAAACAGGCAATGAAACGAAAGGCGGATCGTTATCGACAAGCCGCACCTTTGTATCAAGTGGGCCACAAGGTGTGGCTTTCTTCAAAATTCCTACCTTCCCGGTTTTCCACCAATAAGTTCAAGCCACGTTTTTATGGACCTTTTCGGATTTCGCAAGTCCTGAATCCTGTAGTTGTGCGTCTCCGCTTACCTCATACCTGGAGGGTTCATCCTGTTTTCCATGTGTCCCAGTTAAAACTCTTTGTTCCTGATCCTTACCATCGCCAGTTCCAGCGTCCACCTCCTCTTTCTATTAACGGACAGCCTGAGTATGAAGTCCAGGACATCTGTGACTCCAGAATTTTTCGACGCAAACTACAGTTTTTGGTCCATTGGAAAGGATACCCTCTCAGTGACTGTTCTTGGGAGGATGCTTCCTCCGTCCATGCTCCCCGTTTGGTCTGCCTGTTTTTTGACAGTCATCCTGACAAACCTGGTGCCTCAGGGAGGGGACCTACTGTAACGCCGCGCTCAGACGCGGCGTCTCTTTCTGTCCTCGTGGATGGAACGCGCTACTGATACTCGGAGCGCCGTTCCCCGCGTTTTTTGACTACACATTCTGGGAAGCATATATTTAGCTCCCCGCCGCGCTACACTATCTGTAGCCCTTTTTTCTTCTTTTTTGTTGTTGGTGGGTTTGTCTGGTCTTTTTACCTGCCTCTGTCCATGTTGTGTCCATCTTGTCTTCTTCGTGTTTTTGTCCCAGCATGCTCTGTTTTTCTTTTAGACTACCTCCTTTTTCCTATACTGGTCTATGGGCTCTTCCCAATTCAAGATGGTGTTCTTTCCTTTTCCTGTGATGTCACTTCCCTTTTCTCAGTATATAAATCAGTCAGTCCTGTTCCACCTTGCGTTGCAAACACTTCCTTCTGGTTGTGCTGTTTGCTCCTGTTCTTTGTTCCTGCTTTTTGCCTTGAGAGATTTTTGCCTGTTCTTTGTTCCTGCTTTTTGCCTTGGGAGATTTTTGCCTATTTTTGTTTCCTGTTGTTCAGTTCTGTTTTTTCTTGTTTTTCTTCAGGAGTTCCTGTTTGAGGTTTTTTTCCCCAGTGTTTTTTTTTCCCTCTGGGACTCCTTCTGGAGGGTACGGTCTGCTTTGTCAAGCGGCACCGTGGCTACTAGAAGGGGTCGTCCTTATCTGGGAGTATCCAGAACCTGTAGAAGACTTGGTGTATTCAACAACCCGGTATCCAGAGGTGAGAAGTCCAGCGCAGTACGTAACATATTGATTGTATGACTACAATAGATAACGCCAACATGCAAGTGGGCACCTTCTACCTCATAGACTATTATTGGCAGTGTGGAAAACTAATGCCCAGTTGCCACCAAACTGGGGTGGACTCTGCTCCATTGTGAATTTGCATGCTCCAATTTTGCTAATTCCTGGAATTAATCTGACAGCTTTGCATGAACACGCCATGAGCCATCCAACGACCTTGCTGCATCATAATCGAAGAAAGAGAACTACAGAGTATTATGGTATGAATACTTGGAGGAACATTACTCAGGGGTACCGTTTGTTCTATGATGCACAGCTATTTTTTGGAAGTATTCTGCCGTTTGGGCAGGCCAAAGCAACAGCTCAATGGTTGCAGATAACTTGATGGGAACTTCTCAAGACTATCAACAGTACAGAGGATGGGTTCAACATGGTTAAGGAAGAGCTGCGTGCAATGAAAATATGGTGATGCAGCACCACTATGTACTTAACCCTTGGCCATGCAATGGGGGAATATGTAAATTAATTTGAACAGCGTGTTGCACCTTTACTCCAGCAAAAGATTCAGATAATGGAACTTCATCAGAAGCTATACAACACTGCGTAATCTACAAAAGAAAATGGTACATGAAGGAGGTGCCCCAGATAATTGGTTTAGTGGGTGGTTCATATTACTGCCATCCTGAATGTCGGTACTGTTGGGAGCTTTGAATCCATCTTTTATAGCCTTATTATTAATATTTTATATCATACAGTTGAGTCTAGCGTGTTGTAAAAGAGTAGGTGCTAAGGTGGGAGGGATGTTTCCAGTTAAGACACCAATACGTGTGGTAGATTCTCAGGGTAATGTATATCACTTAGTGCCAAATGAAGACCAAGGCTTAGGTTGAATAGTTGAAATATCAACTAGAGGGGGTAATGTTACAGGAAATGTAGAAAATGCACATGAAAATAGAATGCAATAACAGACATTGGTAGAAAGTGCTATGCAGATGTATGAAATAAAAGAACACTGCAGCCCCAAATCCAATGCTGACCGGAATAAGGTGAAAAGTTCACTTGAAGACACTGAAATAAGTAACATGAAAAGATTGCAGTTAAAAGTTAACTCGTGTTTCGCAAACCTGTGGGTATTTACAAATTTAGGCATACAGGCTCACTGGCACGTACTTTGTATTTCAAAAAGACTGTAAACCTAATTAGACACTGAGTACAGGAAATCTGATCAGCTCAGACTACACGGAGGTATTAGGGTTACAATGATAAGGCACCCATGGTATTAAAATTGTATCTGCTGTAGAAATGTATGTATTCAAGAGTGAAGAATGGTCAATTTGTCAAGCACTGTTAAATCCACAAGTGAAGAATGTGTAGAATATTAGTTTAGAGTTCAGGTATTACGGGGTCACAGGTGTTCAAATGTTTGTCTGTTTCAATCTATGATTGGCCAGTCAGTCATTATCTACTGCCCGTAATTAAGCATTGTGAGATTTTGTATATAAGACGCTGTCTGTGCCACAGCAATTTGAGACCGGCTGCCTGCCTGTGTGAGGGTCTCCCTGTCGCGACAGTAAAGGGCTTTCTTTTCATTGCCAAAGAAGGGTTTGTCTTTTTCCCATTTTTAAGTTTTTGTTTACCCTGCAATACATGGTAACATAATGCACATCCGCTCTTACCACAGTAACTCTTGAAAGTTAGGATACACCCAAGTAAGCAGCATCCCACCCCATAACACAGGCATCCTCAGCAAAGCTGACACTCAACCCCTTCACAGTGGGCCCCACAGCAGTGTTAAAAGGCAATCCTCTCAAGTCAGTGGAGATCTCCCTGATCTGTAATGTCACTCAAGAGAATCACAGTCCCCCTGTGGCACAAGAAGGAGTCTCTGGTTTCAGGAACACAGTTCAAGCTTGCCAAAGTCCCATCCAGACGGACCACTATCCTGTCACCACAGGGGGTTCCACTTGGCTCCTTAGAGCCGACAGAGTGCCTCTGTAGCTGCGCCAATTTCCTGCTGGTGTCTCCAGCTGAGCAGTTATTTGCAGCAGACTGCCCGGGTGCTGGCTCCCCCAGTGTGTTTGCCCAGTCTCCTGCCTCCTCAGGAATACTGAAGAAGAAAGTTTTGCCTTTATATTGGACCTGCAGCCTTGACAGGAACTCTAGACTGTAACAAATGTTTGAGTTCTGCAACATCTGTTTTACTGACACATAGGTCCTGATTTAAGTCTTGGTGGAGGGGAATACTCCATAACAAACGTGACGGATATCCTGTCTGCCGTATTACGATCCTCTCCTATCCTATGGGGATCGTAATATGGCAGACGGGATATCCGTCACAAATATTCCCTCCGCCAAGACCTAAATCAGGCCCATAGTTTTTTTCAGAGCCCCCGTACTTTCCTTGTGTAGTCTGGGAACACAATAATGTCATGTCCTTAAAAGTGTTGGGTCCCATGTGCTCTGACATGTTCTAAAATAACACCCCAGTCTCAACAGTTGAAGAGGCAGGCTATGAAAGCACTTGGGAGTGCCAACTGCCTCTGGACTGGTGCCAGAGTCTGATGTGCCTTCCCGATGTTGATAAATGTGGAGAGTGTCCAAGGTTTGAGGGTTTTGAAAGTCCAGTCCTTTAGGAATAGTTCTGCAGATTGTTCCCTCTGCACACTCTGGGAAGCCCATCAGGCATAGTTATCAATGGTGTTGGTCTGTGCTTTGTTCCGTTTGGGGGGCATGTCCTTCCCCTTTAGAATTTCCTACCCGGCCCGACCCCTACGCACCCCAGTCCTCAGCTTCCAGGACGTGGGTCCTGTGCCAACGTACGTGTCCAAATCTGAAGCCACAGCTAGGCAGCACACCTGTGGTAGTCCCTGCCGTCGCTAATCAGCAAGGGCCAGAATACAGGGAACAGGCGTCAGCCTGCACCACAATATCCCCCACCAGCCCAGCCAGTATGTCAGTCCATGTAGGCTACTCAAAATATCCACCTCTCCTTCCTGACCAGGAAAGTGACAATCAAGTGCTATTAAAATCTAGAGGTCCCAGACGCAAGATCGGCTGCACCGCGGCACTGCCCTATCTCTATGCAGTTGTGTGAAGCGGGCCACATCCAACACCAGGCCTCGACCCCACACTCACTCCTACTCTGCAGCCCGCCCTCGCTGCCCCACCTCTCTTCGGGGAGCCCCTGCACCGC
Source organism: Pleurodeles waltl (assembly GCF_031143425.1). Classification (NCBI taxonomy): domain Eukaryota; kingdom Metazoa; phylum Chordata; class Amphibia; order Caudata; family Salamandridae; genus Pleurodeles; species Pleurodeles waltl. The sequence goes on along the minus strand of NW_027149836.1, from coordinate 668,641 downwards.
CAACAAGAAAGTGTCCCTCTTGCCACCACAACGGCAGGACATACCAACCCATGCCACAAGTTGTAGTCCCAACGGTATTTAGGGCACAGTGTGGGCCCACTCACAACCCTGAACACAACAGGGCTCCAGGGGGTCTCGGTGTCCACAGATTTGGCCTCCAGTACCCACGTGACTTTGGGGCTCTTACCTGTCCCCAGGTGATACCAGGCAGCAAATCAGGCCCCAAGCCAGGCCTCACAGGCATACATATCCCAGCACTTAAATGGTGGCTGCCATCTGCCACGCCGGCTCTGCCAGAATATATGTCCTGAAGTTGACTGTAGGTATGAAGGTAACCCGGGGTCTCCCGGCTGCATTCTAGCCAACCCCCAACACATTTGTGGCAACAATCTGATGGCTGCTGCACCAGTGAATCCAGTGGCAATGCAGGCACTGACAAAGACCTCACTCAGAGCTGTGGCCCGGGAGCCCCACCATCGGGGAGACTTTACAGGTGCATCGGCCCACTGTACCCACAAAGGGGACCACGCAGCAGGCCTGCAACCCAGCTGGGCAGGAGGGAGTAACGGCACCCCCGAGCCAGCAACAGGAGGCAATGTGCAGCATGTCTGCCAGTCAATCCAGGCCGCTCTGGCAACTTCTCTGGCTGCAGAGCCACGACCCAGGCCTCACCGAAGCTCCGCTCACAAGAGGCTCAACACCACAGTTAGCAGCCGCAGCACAATGAGCCCCAAAGCTTTAGAGGAGCGTCCTGGGATTATTCTAATGCAGGGACAGGGCTGATCAGGCACCCTTAACAGGATGCAGGAGGACATTGATTAGTACCTGCGGAGCCACTGCAAATCACAACTAGGTGGCCATGTTGCTTGGCGACGCCTCCTTCCAAGCCACTCTTATATTTGTACCATAATGGAACAGCAACCCAATTAGCAACATCATCAATAAATACTTCACCATACTGTTTTAAAATCCAAATCCACTATATTATATCTGTCAAAGCCTCAGTCTGCAAGTCCAAATTTAGTTATATTGATTTTTGGGGAACGATAGCTGTGTAGAACAAGGACCCAAATGAGCTAGATAAGTTTACATTAGGCCCTACAAAGTTGTTTTTTTCATCCGAGGGTCGGAGTATAATAGACATTCTAAAAATCAATCCAACCAAAAGATGTTTCTACGGGGGAAGCCAAAAAACTCAGCCTACCATCTCGGTTCAAAGCATAAAAGAGTCCCTGTCATATCATTTTTCATGTGTTTCAATTTCTCAAGAACATACCACTTAAAATTATTTTTCTGGTTCCCTCTCTCTACAAAGTGGTGCTTCATTTTTGTTACAGTCTTCTCACACCTAAATGGGCTACAGTGTTTATTGATACGTGCTTTGACTGTCCTTGTGGTCATACCAATGCACTTTAACCCATTTTTTCAGACTATAGGGTATACAACCTTCTTGTGTTACAATTCGAATGGTGCCTTAGGACCCAAGGTGTTGAGTCCCAGTTCATTGGCTGTGGATTTTTCTGTCAACTGGCATACATTACACTGTCCACATTGGATGCGTCCTGTCACCACCTGGAGATTCCATAATGTCCTTTGTAAAGGCCTGGTGACATGGTTGTTGGGTCTTTTACGAACCACCATGTATTTTATATTTCTGACCCTCCTGTGAGCAAACATAGGTTGTTCCAAGATTAGAGGACCCCTGCTCAGGAAAGCCAATTATTTTTTTATCAACCTCTTTATCCTGTTACCCAGAGGGTCATATGTTGTAAAACAGATTAGTCTGTTGCACGGTTCCCATATTTTATCTTCCAAGAGAGCTCCATGATTTGTATTACCTGCTCTCTTCGATCTTAAAACAGTATGGTGGCATAATAAATGGTGACGTTGCTATTTGGGCTGCCGTTCCTTTATGGTACTAATATGAGTGGCTTGAAATGGATTCTAATAGGACATGGCACAGAGACTGAGGCATTTCTTATATCCATCTGGATGTTTTAGCAAAGAAGCGTAATCCAATGACAGCTTTTGAAAAGGGGATTTATATACTCCAACCTCCATGTGAAATACAAAACTTTGAACAGTCCTTCATCATCCCTAAATCGTTATTGCCAGAACTGCCCTTGCATACTCGTACTCTAATTGACAGGACAGTGTTTTGTGTTTTTTTAAATACCATGAAGAAGTATCTTATAAGTTTGCCACATCAGGCGCCGGTCCATTATGGTACAAACATTAGAGTGGCTTTGAACTGAATTGAATAGGACTTGGTAGTACTTAGGTATTGTGTACAAAAAGACTGAGGCATTCCTCATATCTATTGGAATGGTTTAGCAATGAAGTAGTAAGCGCAGAGGTTGTAAATCACAAGAAACTTGTGACTGTGCATAGTTACTTTGCCTAGTGGTGACGCAATTCGCACTGACAGCTGGCACATTTGGTTATATAACAGCAGCTCTCTTCGGCCTCCGCACATGAACAAAGGAGCACCGGAGGTATAATTATAGGTGCAGAGCAGGAGCCCGTACCCTGACAAAGTAAGGCGAGCATTAGTGGTTAGGGCCGGGGCCTAATGAGGGTCCCCTCCTCACCTCCAGTTCATGTTACGGTTGTTTGGAGACTGTCGCATGACTTATAAGTATTTCGAGTGACGGAGCCTGATCATCTTTTGTATCCCCCACGAGTTTGTGGCCGTCAGCAAATGCTCTACAGAATGTATGGGGAGATCTGGCTGAGTACTGAGAGTGCATTTAGGGCCGGGCCTGATAATTCTGCTTTATTCCCCCAGTAAGGAGATGTAGCTGCAATTATTACACTTCTATTGAAAGGGACAGGGGCCAGATTTCTCTATCACCAGTGCGATTTAACAGAAATATGGAAGCCGACTCTATTTGTCTCACTATGAAACCTGAAATATACTTTAATTGGGGCCTAATCATTTCTCCAAATACTTATAGGTTTGAGTATAATATGAGTCGCTTATGTAGGCTGACAAAGCACGTAGGTCTGCTGGACAATGCTTTGTGACACAGTTATGTTGGGGTGGTCTGAAGTTCCCAGAGCTGTCCAATGTGAATTTACCCGAGATTGCAGCCACGTGCATTCACATAGTACAGTTTTTTTCTTTACAGGTGGAGTGCCTAGATATCTATATAAGTGACATTTGTTTTTTCTTTCTTTGTTAAAAATAACCTCATTACCAGAGGAGGAGTAAAGTACATGCCCATGACGTCAAGTAGTTGAATAAGCTATATATATATTTGAAGTTCACTGAGAGCATGTCATTTAGAATGCTGTGACTTATGACAGTGACAGGCTGCCATTTGTGGCCCTCACCACACAAGTGTGCGACTACAGTAGAAATTCCTCCTCAGTGATCCCTTTGTAGGAAACCATAATAGCATAGGGGAAGAGATGGAACACATTGCATGAATTATCTTTGTCTTACACAGAGTTTGAGGATTGCTGTAATATCTCGTGTATTTTTAAAAAATCTAGTAGTTCGAGCAAATTTAGAGCATTTGAACTACTTACAAATTACACAAAAAATGTAATAATGGAACGGACTGAAAAAGGCCATTTGTTGTATTCTTTGTTTTTATCACTAGCCGACGACGACAACGGTAGAGGGAAGACTTATTATTACTGTTCATGCACTGTTTTAAGTGCACTAGTGGCTGATGTGGGGTACCTTGACTGCCATGACAAAGGGCAAAGACCCTCCTTTGAGGGATCCACTAAGAGGCTGAAACATGTTGGTTAGTGGATTGGCGATGCTATGCCCAAAACATAATATTGCATGACAATCTCTACCCATATTTAATCCTGCCAGGTGTACCTATAAGTAAAGAAAAATATTTGGGTTTACACCTAGGCTCTTAAGAATAACTAGACCCCATAATTGACCAGAACAAAAATCTTTTGCCCTCCCTCTACAATGAGGCTGAGACCACTGTGTTGGTATCAATCTAAGACAGTGGGTTGGACTGGCAGATTATGAAGCATGCCACTAAAGAGTGGGTGAGGGCTATTCGACCAATACACTGAATGCTCTACTTGGCCCAATGTCCTGTAATATAGTTAACCCACTTGATTTTATGACAGTATACAGGAATAGTTGTTCCTGCCACACCACTTGTGTTTTTTAGTTGTGTATGGAGGACGTGTGGCAGGTTTTTCTTCCGGCTTTTCCTTGGTGTAAAATAGCTATACGTTAGGCATGTCAGTACATGTAATCACTGATTGCTGGTCCCTATTTACTCAATAAAGTTTGTTCCTGTTCAACTGCAATAAGTGTGTGTGTCACATAGTGCAAGAGGGTGGAGGCACAGTAAGTTTGCATGGCCCAACTATGCCTAGGCCTAATTTTCTATCATCTGGCCTTGATTTACAGCAATAAACAAAGAAAGGCAGCAGAAGAGAGCCAGAAGATGGAAGATGAATATAGGAGGAAAACACTGACGATGGAAGATAGCAGAGATGAAAAAGGACCTGCAAGAGTGAGATAAAGAGGCAATAGATGAAGTGAGGACTAAGCAGACTTTGGATTTGGAAAATTATGGCATTCAGCAGCGAAGAAAATCTTTGAACCTCTGCAATTATACCTTTTTTTACATTAAGCATGCATACATCGTGCAAATACCACCTCTGACTCTAACGAAGGAATGGGGAACACAGAAAAAAAGTTAACAGTCTTGTGCGATCTTGATCTCTGAGCAGCAGCAAAATCACCTACACCTCAAGTAGAAAGTTTGGAAAGAGAATTAAAGCAATCCTACCCACCAGTTCGCTGACTTTAGGTTTGTTCATAACTTTCATACTGTCAGACTTTAGGGTCAAGAGGTCTTCATTACAACAGAATCCTTCAGTCGTTTTCCTGTACATCAAAGGATACTTGTCAGGGAAAGGGCAAACAGCAAGTACATAAAACAAGCATTGGCAATGTCAATCGTTCTGGGTATTAAACAATGAAAATGTTTTACCAAGCTTCATTAACACAAAGAAAGTAGAGATACAATGTGAGTGGGGCAGTGCAGGTTTACTCAAGTAAAAGAGACAGCAGGTGCCTGCATCAGTGCAATGTACTCATAGTAGTAAAGGATGGTAGAGCGGAAGGCCTACGGTAAGTTATTTTGTCACACAATCTGGCTATGGTGTGATCATTCTCACTGGAAATATGGGTCCTTGGTAGCTTTCTAGGTTTCAAACCAAAGATGGGGCAGGGAGGTGGGCTGAGATTAACACACACCAAAGCCTCACAAAAGGGAAATAAAGTAAAATGGCCACATTCCCCAAAGCTGGCTAGTCCTAATTAGCATTCCAAGAAGGCGCCCCTTTTGGCATTGTTACCCCCCCCCCCCCCACTTTAGCCTGATATTGATACTAACTTGACAATGTGCGCTGGGATCCTGTTAACCAGGCCCCCAGCACCAGTGTTCTTTCCCTAAACTGTACCACAGCTTCCAAAATTGGCACACCCCTGGCACACAACTAAGTCCCTTGTAAAAGGTACCAGTGGTACAAAGGGCTCTGTGACCAGGAAGGGTCCCTAGGGGCTGCAGCATGTATTGTGCCACCCTAAGGGACCCCTCACCAAGGACATGCACACTGCCATTGCAGACTGTGTGTGCCGGTGGGGAGAAAAAGCCAAAATCAACATGGCACCCCTTCGAGGTTGCCATGCCCACAAACCACTGCCTGTGGCGTAGGTAAGTCACCCCTCTAGCAGGCCTTACAACCCTAAGGCAGGGTGCACTATACCACAGGTGAGGCCATAGCTGCATGAGCAATATGCCCCTATAGTGTCTAAGTCCATTCTTAGACATTGTAAGTGCACTGTAGCCATATTAAGTACATGGACTGGAAATCTGTCATTAGGAACTCCACAGCTCCATGATGGCAGTGTTAGATTTATTGTACAATGCACACAGAGGACATCTTAGAGATGTCCCCTGTATTTTACCCAACACTTTAGTGCAAGGCTGACCAGTCTGTGCCAGCCTACCACTTACAGACAAGTTTCTGACCCCTTGGGATGAGAGCCTTTGTGCTCGCTGGGGTCATAAACAAAGCCTGCTCTGGGTGGAGGTGCTTCACACCTGCCCCTGCAGGAACTGCAACACTTGGCGGTGAGCCTCAAAGGCTCAGGCTTCCTGTTACAGTGCCCCGGGGCACTCCAGCTAGTGGGGATGCCTGCGCCCCAGAATAAGCCCCACTTATGGCAGCAAGTCCAGTGGGTAAATTAGATAAAACTGGGAGGAGTGACCACTATAGCTAGGACCACCCTGAGGTGTCCAGATCTGAAGTGACCCCCTCCCTGCAGAATCCTCCATCTTGTTTTGGGGGACAGAGACCATTAGGGTTAGGAATGTGTCCCCCTCCCCAAAGGGAGTGGGCACAGGAAGGGTGTATCCACTCTCAGGGACAGTAGCCATTAGCTACTCCACTCTGAACTCTGTAACGCCCCTAAATCTAGTATTTAGGGACTCGCCTGAACCTTACTCACCAGATTCCTGCTGACCTCATGAAGAAAGAAGAAGGACTGCTAAGCCCACCACAGAAGACAAGACTCCTGACGACAACTGACTTGGCCCAAGGCCTACCTGCCTGTCTGCAGCTTCAAAGACCCCTGCTCCAAGAAGGCAATCATCCTGCAGTGCCAGCAACCTCTACAAACCCCCAGAGGACTGCCTGCCCCACAGAGGACCAAGAACCCCTGAGGACAGCAGCCCTGTCCAGAGGAAACCTCCAAAAAAAGACTCCAGAACCACTCAGGATGCGAGAGCCTTGCCACTCTGCACCCTGATGCCCACAGTCCGAGTCCAGGTTGCCCACTGGTCCAGAGAAGGTCGCCTGGCGATTCCGATCTCGAGTCCACCCTGGGTTGACCACTCCTGTCCAACATAACAATGCCTGCAGCCTGAATCCAAAGGACCCCCCATCGCATCCAGATCTGACGAAGATTCCCAATGCCTAAGATGACCCCTGCAACCGCAGCCCCCTGGCCTTCGGGAATCTGACCACTGGTCCAGCGACTTCCATTAGGCGCCTCTACTGCCTTTCCAGCCTTTGGTTTCCCAGAACCGAAGCCCTGGACCCAACCTGCAGCATCTTTTGTGACCCCCAGGGTTCCCCTATTGAAAAGCATTGGGAACCCAGCTCTGTGCTGGCACCCTGCACCCAGACGTCCCTGTGCCACTGAGGGTGTGTGTTTGGTGTAGACCTGAGGCCTCCCTGGTACTCCTCTAAATCCCCTAGGTCTGCTCCCCGAGGACGCGGGTACTTACTTGCCAGCAGATCTTTTTGGAGTGTCCCCAGTCTCCATTGCATCTCCTTCTAAACCCGACATGAACTTTGACCTCTGCACCTGGCCGACACCGTGCTGCTAGTGGTGCATGTTTGGGGTCAACTTGAACTTTGAGCTGTGGACATCCTAACCCCCGGAGACTTGAACTAAGTCGAGTACTTACCTTCAAAATGTACTAATACTTTTCCTCCCCTAGGACTGCATTGGTTCCTATGAAAAATTGCACTGTGTCATCTTTTAAGATAGAAAATTGCTACTTACTTGTAAACTGCTTTATCTGCTAAAACCAAACAAAGTACATTTGATATATATGCTTGATACCTACTTACAAATGTACTTACCTGCAACAAAGTTCTTATGGTTCTAGCAATAAAGTAACAAAATATATGTTTGCTACATGAAACAATTGGCCTGGAGTTAGTCATTGAGTGTGTGCCACATTTCTTGACTGTGTGTGTACAACAAATGCTTCGCACTACCCTCTGATAAGTCTAACTGCTCAACCACACTACCACAGAAGAGAGCATTAGTAATATCTACTTTGGCCTCTGTTAAGCCTCTGGGGAACCCTTGAACTCTGTGCACACTATACCTCATTTTGGTACAGTATTTACAGAGCCAGATTCCTATAAGCATAACTAATGACTTAATAGGAAGTGACATCACATTATCTATGATGCAAATTACATCACAGGAAAGGACTTCATATGAATTAATATCAGATAAATGAGTACAAGTATCCGAGATGAGTGCTAAATTAATTTAATAAAATCAAAATAACACTACAAAAGACACGGTACATGAACCCATTAATGAATATCCCCTAAATAAATATAATCATTACTGAAGACATCTCAGCACTATGCAGACACAAGATAAATTCTACATCACATAAGAGTGCAGTGCCATTCGTGCTACCACACGGCGAAGAGTACTCTTTCTAATGAGTGCTGCTGACGTTGCACTATGAATGCATCAGTCAACTTAAAACACAATTTTGTCTTTAAAAGCAGTAAGGATAAGTTCCTCTTCCAAAAGACATTTGACGCTGATGAAATGTCAGCTGACATCAGCACTTTTAGATCTAGGAGCTTCGCTTTCTGGCAGCTGTGTTGTATGCACCTGGCTATAAATCGAACAAACTCTGTTGTAGGAGTTGTCGCAAGCCTTTAATGTTAATATAAGTACAGTGGTAAAACTCATTTAACCTAAATACATGGTGACCGAATCACACTCATCTTGTTATCTGTTAAGATTGCCGTATAGTGCCATTTATGAACACTATAATTAACTCTAGCGTTCTTCTATTAATATGTTAAGTAAGTAGGGGGCACATGTCCATTAATCAATTTCGAAAGCTCAAAAAGGGCCAGTTTCTCACAGTTCTTTGGGGATGCATCGGAACACTCTTTATAGCTGGGAAGATCAAACATTTAGGTCACAAGTGCAGAATTATACTGTCTGCTTGACACACAAAAGGGATGCCAATCCTTCATTGACGTCCCTGGCATGCACAAAGAGTAAGTAGTTGGCATGTGCAAAAATTAATTCTGGACGCAGTCTAGATAGGAGGACTCACCATATTTTAAAGTCTCCTCAAATGCACAATGACAGTACTTCATTGACCTCCCCACTACCGCAAGCAACACTATGTTACCTGTGCAGTACCGACTTCCGACTACCATCCCGGTAAGAAGACACATCAGGGATTATTTGTAAGCTCTGTGTGCCGCCGGTGCATCATTTTTTGTGACGCACCAGTGGTGCATAGTGGAGATCTATATGTACAAGGTCACGCAAAGCCACTTTGCGCTGCTTTTCATGGCCTTTCAGGTAAGGCAACACAGTGTAAGTCACTGCACAGCCTTACACTGCATCAGGGAGGAGTACCATGGGCGTTGCTGTGGGTGCTCCCATGCAACATCCATGTTTTTTTACCCATTTCCAAGAATCTGTAAACCTGGGAAAGCCTCAAAAACGTACTGCTCTCCAGGGGTGGCACAAAGAGGAGAATTACTTATATTTCTCCTTATTGTGTCCTCATTACATGTGTGCAGTACACAAAGGCAGTGGGAAAAGCCATTCTGGATTGTTTTTGTGAAGAAAGGTGTCCATTCCTGCAAAAAAAAACTATCCTGCTGACAATCCAGACAGCCCTGCATTATGGTGCAAGGGTGCCTATGTTAGCGCTAGGCAGAAACTTGTGCACCTGCGCAGGAGGAAAGGACTGAAATGCACCTTATCCTGTAAATAAAGTGCATTTCTGCCCTTTCCCTGTGGCGGATGACAGCGCAGCAAGCTCACTTGCTGCACTACCCTGTACTACGGGGCTTGTAAATATGTCCCATCATATTTAAAGACTGCTCATATACAGCTCATCTTAAACATTCTCTGAGTCACAACCGAAGGGCCATGGCATTGTAACTTATGAAATACATAAAATTACTAAGTTTCACAAGTTAGATTTTTTTCATTTAACTCCTCAAAAGGGGCATATCTTCAATTGCTGTGACATTTAAAGGTTTGCTTTATAAGTATTTAAGATGATGGCTATGACTCTCATACATTATTAGGACTAGGGCAAGCAGTAGCGTAACAAAACTTGAGACGGCCCCCCAGCAAAGTACATGGACAGCCCCCCTCCGGACTTACTCAGGAGCTCTCAGGCCAGGCGACTGGAGCTCGCCCCCTCCCGAACAATGGTGGTTACGGGCCCTTTGTTGTGTCAGTAGGGTAAGGAACCTACAGCAGAGATGTGGAAACGCAACAGAGAGCATTTTCACATGTTTGCCAGCTAAAGGGTTTTTCGATGGGTGTTTAGATCCATTCTATGCCACACCTAAATTACTTCTGATTGATAGAACCCGTGCATGGGAGTTAGGCTAGTGGTAATTACCATCTTCATGGGAAACAAAACCCAATAACAATAATTTTGCAATCCTTGCCAGGCTCTAAACCAAGAACTCAGCCAAATAGGTCACCAAATTTGTCTCTACACTTCAGTCCCAGGGCATGTACCAGAAATCTATGGTTGCTTAATTTGAGATAGGTCTGATCCCTGACATGACTTAGTTTGGGGCTAATGTAGGCTCACATAAGACACTCATAATAAATAACGTTCAATCTGTTGTATCGTGTTACTATTTTTGCATGCCCCTATGTGTTTAGTGCCCCAGACTTGCTCCCCTACCTCCCTTTCCTACTTACCCCGACAAAGGAACAATTATTCGCAAACAGGAAGTTCTACAGGAAAATTGTCACACAAGTTTCTGAGTAGTGTTACACCCCTCCAAGCGTTCTGAGATACCTCTTCTGGATCTTGTAAGAATTCTGTGCCTTCTACCGACAACATTGGTTGGGACAAAAGTTCACTAAATATAGGATGCTATCTGACCCCGGTCTGTGCGCTCTCGCCCTTGCTGCCTCATCCCAGCTCCTTCCGTCTGCAGCCTAGCCTGCATCCCACAAGGCCACTGGTTCAGGACTGAGGTCAGCCTGACCTGGTATTGCTATTTAGCGGTAATCGGCTCTGTAATAATAGTAATTGTCAGTACTTTAGTTTCAAATGTAATTCTTGGTATTTTGTAGATTTGGTATACTTATTTATTTATTTGGATTTATTGCTAGTGATTATTTGGTTCCTTTTGTAGCTCTGTTCCTTTTTCCTGCTCTACGTGCCTTTTTCCCACCACTCTTCCTCCTGCCCTCCTTCCTCCCCTGCAAGCCCCTCCCACCTCCCACGACTACTTATGGAGGCTGTGGCGTGACCGTACAGTGGGCATGCACAGCATGAGTGCGCAGCGGGCACGCTGCTGATATGCCAAAGGAAAGCCCATCTGTGCCTGTCCGCACCTGGACTAAGCTCAGCGCCAGAAACCCTGGTACAACTCACCCCTAAAAATACTCAGCAGTTGATCTCCACGCCCTCAACCCCGGACACAACAACAACTACCACCTCGCATTGGCTCGTCACACAAAGGGACCTTTCTCCTGCGCCCAGTGCCGATTCTCCTCCACCCCAGATACATCCACCACCAACACCCACCCTCAACAAGACACCCCTGGAACGTTTCAAATGCCTCCTGCTCAACGCCAGATCACTCTGCAAACAAGCAACCAAAGTCTGGGACACCATCTCCTCCCTCGTCCCCTACTAAACCATCACAGAAACCTGTCTCACCCCTGCCTCTGCCCCAGACATCTTCATGGTTCCCCCATCCCCCATTATTCCCCCCTAGCTACAGAATCAAACATTGCATGGGCACCAAGGTGGCATTTCCATCATACACAAGGAATCGATCACCTGTACCTTCAGGCATTGCGTATCCCAATGTGGATCAAGCTGCACGGGATTTTAAAGACTGGATTACCAGAGCAGCCGATCAGGTCGCCCCAGTCAAGAAAGCCAAGACCAACAAAACTACCAAGCAAGCCAGCTGGTATACCCCGGAACTCAGCAGACAAAACTCCAATGCAAACAACTAGAGAGAAGATGGCGCACCAGTAAGAACCTCACCAACCAAGCCACCTTCAAGTCAGCCCTCAACGACTATCACTGCCAGATTAAAAACTGCAAAAAAAGTCACCCTGGCCCGCTGGATCGAAACCACCACCAACCGGACCAAAGAACTCTTCACCATCGTCAGAACGTTTGCCTGCCTATCAGCTGTCAAAAACTCCACCCACCCATCACAGGAACTCTGCAAGGCCCTTGCCGACTACTACCAAAAAAAGATAGAAGCCATCTACAAAAACTTTGACTCTCAATCCCCGGAACCCCTCATATTCCCATCCACAACCACCGACAACCACCTGCTCACCACATGGGAACAGCTCAGGGCACTGACCACAGCCACTCTCATGAGCTCCATCCACTCAGGAGCACCCACTGACCCATGCCCACATGGAATTTTAAACCTCGAAAGAGATGAGATCAGCTGGCACCTCACCACCACCCTGAACACCTCGCTCACTACAGCCACTTTCCCAGAAGGCTGGAAACACGCAGAGATTACATCCCTCCTCAAGAAACTTTTTGGAAGTCTTCAGCGAGCTGCAAAACTACAGCCCATCTCCCTGCTCCCATCCCCCACCAACGTCCTGGAGAACGTCGTCAAACTCCAACTCAACGAGCACCTGGAGAGAAACAACCTTTTAGACTCATCCCAATCAGGTTTCAGAGCCAGTCACAGCTCTGCAACAGCTCTAATCGCCACAACGGACGACAATCCGCACTCTACTCGAAAGGGTGGAAAACAGCCGCCCTGATTTTACTCGACCTTTTAACACTGTTTCCCACCACACACTCATTGACTGACTACTCCACAGTGGGACCATTCATGATGCACTCAGGTAGATGGAATCCTTCCTCACAGGATGCAACCAGAGAATCCAACCCCCCATTCACCTCACAAGCCAAACACCATCTGCGGCATTCCAAGGTTCCTCACTCAGCCCAACCCTCTTCAACATTTATATGGCACCACTATCAGACATTGTGAGAGCACACAACTTCAACATTGTCTCCTGCGCCGACACACAACTCCTTCACTCGCTTTCAACAGACCCCACCCAAAAATGATACATTTCCACAACTGTCTGAAGAGCATCTCCAGCTGGAGAGAGACAACTGCCTGAACCTCAACACGGAACAAATGGAGGTGTTGATCTTCAGCAGACACTCAACACTCTGGAGTGACTCCTGGTGGCCAGTGAAACTTGAAGTGGCCCCAGCGCCTAAAGATCAAGCCCGGAACCTCGGCATCATCCTTGACAGTGAATTCACAGAGAGACAACAGGTCAACACCATCTCCTCCGCCTGTTTCCACATGCGCCACAAGATTTTCAAATGGCTACCCCTCGACACAAGGAGGACAGTGACACAGGCCCTCATCACCAGCCTACTAGACTATGGTAATGCACTTTAACCTGGCAACACCACCAAACTCCTGCAGCAACTCCAAACAGTCCAGAACGCAGCTGCTGATCCTCAACCTATCTAAGAGAACCCACATCACCCAGTACCTGAAGGACCTCCACTGGCTCCAGATGCATAAGAGAGGTCTTTTCAAGCTCCTAACTCATGCCTACAAAGCCCTCTACAACCTAGGACCCACCTACCTAAACCACTGCCTTAATCTCCAAAATCTTCCCAGGAACCTCCACTTCTCACACCTCGCAGAAATACCATGCATACGCCATTGCCACACAGGAGGACGCTCAGTCTCCCACCTCACTGCCAAGGCCTGGAACACTCTCCCCCTCCACCTCATTGCTGACCCACTTCAGAAAGGGGCTGAAAACCTGGCTTTACGAATAAACACCTTCAAATAAACATGCAGCAAGCACCTGAATACCCTCTCAGGTGACAAGCCGCGCTAGATAAATACCGTTTGATTGACTGATTAACTTTCATACCAGAAACAATGATAACCATTGGGTGGGGGTGGTCTGTCCCTTGGGATACTCCCTGAATACTATAACCTACTTTACACTGAACCAATTTGGGTGTCTCTTTCAGGCTTCAAACATTTAAAAATCATCTTTGGGTAGCATTTTCGGTGAACCAGTTCCTATTAGAAGATCCTCCACCACACGCATCAAACCTGCATTGTTAAATATCAGTTTCTCATTGGCTGAGGGAGCCTGTCCCTGTGTCCACCTGAACCCACTGCCCCTGCACCCCTATTAGATGATCTATTCCTGGTGTATCAATGCATAGTCCATCATCTCCCCTCTCATTCCCATGATTTCACAGGCTATGTGAAAAACTATGATTTTTCTCCACTTCAAAACCTGGGTTTAGCAGGAATCACCAAGTCCGTTCTCTTCTCTAGGAGTCTACGATTCACCTCAAATTATTTCCTAGCCTGTTGCAAAGCCAAGGTGTAATCAAGCAAAATGGACAGTTTCATATTTTCATAAGTCACCGTATTTTTCTTAGGGACTGCCTATAGTTAAACAGTGATCTATAAATGCATTCGGAGGGGCCCCGGGGGAAAGTCGGGCTCAGGGCCATGTACAGATTCTCCACAGAAATGATTTGTCCTTCATAGGCACCGGTAATGGCTGCCAGTTTTAAATAAATATTTCTCCAGGGGGCCTCTGGCAGTTCCACCACATAGATGTTATTTCTCTGGGACTGACCTTGAAATTACTCAAACTCCCACGACTTCCAAGACTCCTGTGCATGCGATTTGTTTTTTCGGATTGCCACTGCAGAGTCTGCACCTTAGTTTTCAGGAAACGCCACATAAAGTTATTCTGTCATCTCATCCTTATTTTACCTCACACACTGCGGAGTAGGTTAACTTCAATCCCTGCAGCTTCCCTACACCGACGACTGGGAGCCTGTAACAACTTAAACTGCCGGCTGTGTCTATATGGCCTGTGGTTGCATGGCCACTGTGAGTCACTAAGTGGGCCACTGGTGAAATGCTGCCAGGTGTAGATTTTTCGTAAGTATCCATGGTGTCTTTCTATGCATGATGTATACCTCGCATATCACCACTTTCACCAATTGCCAACCACAGTTTACCTGCTATTCTCCACGTGTCTTCAACTGACAGTGCCTCAGAGCAGATAGCATGGCCTCACCAGTAATGCATGGTAAGGTGTCAGCAGTTAGTGGGCTCATGACAATGATCCAATATGATTTGGTAAAATAAAATAAATCAGTTATGGTGTTCCTACATTCGAATATATGTACCACTCATAGCTGTCAGGAGACACACTACTTTGACCATAAAAGGTGTATCATTCTTTTTTAGTGATTAGATCAGTCCACTCAGGTCATCAGGGCAGCATCGATAATATACAGTTTTCCATAATCTCTGGGACAGAGCATCAGTACTCTCCTCTGTCAGGACCTGTCCCTCGTGGGTTGAAAAAGAACTCAGTGGCCTTTGGGTTTCAACAACAGCATCAGAGAAGACCTGAGACCTCTACAATGCAGAATTCTCTCTTTTCTCTCTTGGTCACCTAACTCTCCGAACCGAAGTGCAGTGCGGAGGCCTGGAGGATGGAGCACAATATTGCCCAGAGCCAATGCTGCAGGTTGTTAGGGACATGGTAATATCCTCTTAGATCTGGCTAGCGTCTTCTTGAAAGCTGGGAGCTCAGGGCCCTTTTCCTCCTTCACGCACCAACTATCATCATGCATGTCTCTGGCTCACAGCACTAGACACTTGCCTAGTGACCACAATCCTTCCCAGCACCAGCGCATCTCCACCTCAGGGAGAAGTCATTCAGAGCTTCAGCAGCTTTCCAGCCGCAGGTTTCGAACCTGTTCCTCTAAAAAAGCATTCTAGGGTACCAGATCCTAATGAACTTGACTTTGACATTGGCTTTTTCCGTTCTTGTCGAATATGAACCTTCTTCCTTTATACTTGGCTTCCCAGTGGTAAAGAGTAACTTATGAGAGTGCATGCCCGAGACTATTATGACCAACCATTGTGATTATTAAATAAATAATCCATGTCCAATGACGCAGATATTTAGGCGACCAGATTGAATTTTTAATAAATAATAAGCCATGGGTCTGCAGGTGTTCAAGTGGTCTCATCTATGCTATTTCAGTTTGTTGAGTTTTGAAGCTGTTTACACGGTTTTGTTTAAAAATCTTCCAACATCCAGAATCTACTAGTGAAATAGGCCTGCTTAAATCTTTGCCTATCTTAAAGACTTCTTGATAGATGATTCTTCGTTTATTGGGCAGTTAAGTTGCGAAATATGTGCCCTGGGGAAGGCTTCTAGGAAATAGCAGCGCCAAAATAACACCATTGACATAATGTACTTTCATGCAGTCTAATAGAAAATATTAGACCCGTGTCACACATGAATTGTGTCTTATGTATGATATAATTATACTATTAAGGTTTTTTCTTGAAAATTAGTATCAATTTTTGTGCCAATGTCTGAGAGATGTTTATTAAAATATATTATTCCATTTTATGCCCTTGTCTTCCTTCAAGCGGATATGATACTAAGCATAGATTACTTAATTTTTTAACAAAGAGCAGCAATTAAAGGTTTATATTCAGAATGATGGTGAACTGTTGTCACAATGTGTTTAGTAAAAATACTTAACCAGGGAAATATTTGTCATTTGCATATTATCTTTTGATACCCTAGTTTCCTTTGTAAGTACTCACTGCCCCTGTGGTCTACTCGAATGGTACTCTTTGTTCAATGTAAGGATATTTATGAGCCAACCACACACAAGCTACAAACAATCACCACCCCAGTGGACAAGGAGGCCCTTGACAGTCACCGTTTAAAGCTCTGCTCCTGGAACATTCATGGGCTAAAGGACAAACTGCAAGATCCTGGCACGCTCACCTATCTTCACAGCTTCTTGATCATTGCCAAAACCTGGGCCTTTGAACCAATCCCCATCCCAGGCTATTCCTAAGCCCTCCTTCTAGTACTAAGAAGGGCAAATAGTGAGCATCTACAGGCAAATGTTCAAGTTCCCAAGACATACATCATCAGCACAGATAAGGTTGGAGTTTGGCCTACTCAAACAGTCCCTAGCAAGAAGAGCAGCTTTCACCAATTGTCTTCACTAAACAAGGGCTGTGGCCACAAACTCCATAAATCATCACATCTGGGAAGAAATAACAATGAAACCCTGATCACCGGCAAGAATATACCTTGACTCCTCAATAAAGCAGTTCTGCATTGAGAGCCCATGGACATCGAAGCTTAACCACAAACTTTTCAAAACCTTAACCAAAAAATCAATAGAGCTTCTGTCCCTCACTGAAGAAGAGATAGCCCTCAAGAAAAGGCACCACACCTGACTAGTTCTAAACAGCTATAAGATCCTAGCTCCCCAGTCATATCTGGGTGAAATTTTAACCTACAGCATCAAGAGGAAGTTCTTGCTCTACCACTTGGGGGTCCTCCCAGTAGGAATACATGAGAGGCCATGGCAACAACCACCAAAGGACGGACTATGCCGGCTGTGTGGGATAACACCCAAAACGGTGCCTCACATACTTTGCCTGTGCCCCAGGACCCCAGAGAAGCGCCGCAGGCTCCTGAGACCGCTATGGGTTCATCAGGGGGTCTGCACATGGAGACACAAGACAGTAATCTTTCTTAATACCACCTGAGGCCTAAGAGACAGGGCCTTGTGTACTAGCCCATGCATAGCTGCTCGGTGGATAGGGATGGCCCCGAGAATGTACCAGCGGCCCAGTGGGTTCTATCACACCATCAGAGGGCTGTGGAGAGTGTCTGGGTGCCACAATACTTCACCAAAGCTGCATGAGGAACCTAACCCTGGCAAAAGGCTGGCAGAGGGAGTAGACTGAGATTGGAAGTCGCTCCAGAAGTAAGTGGTTTCCAGTGGCTGGTTGTACTACTGCACTGTACCAGCAAGTCGTGATCATTCTGTGTTGGGCCTGGACCGGGGCAGCGTGGGAAATTGGACTATGTCCCCTTCACAACTTGCAGGCCCAAGAGGTGCCATTCCTGTTGGCCAGACTACTGTGGGGAATGTCACTAAACTAGCCACGGACTCATCACAAGTGGTGGCAAGGACTGCAGAATTGGCCCCAGGGGATAAGAGACGCTCTGAGACCTATAGCAAGATTGCTTGTGCGCTATGCAGGGTACCCTACTGGACCCAGTCATTGTTCTTTTCACTTACATTCCATCGTAAACAGCCTCACAGCAGTGGCGGACTGTTGCTCTCTGACATAGGGGCTGCGGAGCTACCGCGGGACACACCTTGTGGACTGCTGCCGCAGACTTTGCCATAACTGGGGGAGGGGGTGGGGTTTTGCATGAAAGCTGTAAGACTACCTGGCACCATGGGCAAAACAGGCTAAGTCGCAACCCAAAATGCACTTCAACCTGCGGAAGACCCCAAGGGCTCGAAATGATGGAGCCGCCATGTCGGAGAGCTGATCCAGAGGTGGACACTTACTTGCGGCAGATATGCAACACTGTTACAAAAACCGACGGCAAAATAGACGTGCTGTCCTTCCGGATGGACTGTATGTCAGAACTTCTGAATAAGCACACTGAATGCTTGGATATGGTTTAGCGACATGTCTCTGAGATGGAGGACGAACAGGTCACTGCATCGGTGGCTCAATAAAGGAGGAATAAATTACTTCTCACACTGCAGACAAAAGCGGAGGACCTTGAGGCTTGTTCGTGTGTAAATAACCTTAGAATAGTGGTATAAGCTGAGTTCACTAACATTAGCAACATGGAACGATTCATGGAGCAACCCATTACTGATCTACTAGGGTGTGAGACTTTCTCAGACATTTTTGTGGTTAAGCGTGCCCATCGATCTCTTGTGACGCACCCAGAGCTGGGGGTGAAACCTCATCTAATCATAGTGAGACTTTTGAATTACAGAGACTGCGATGAGGGACTTCACAGGGCATGAGAACTTAAAGTACTTCATCACAGTGGTGCAGAAGTATCTCTTTTTCCATGTATCCAGGCTTCAAGCAGCACGGACAGGAGACTCAGAGGCAGTTCATCCCAGCCAGGCACAAGCTGCAAGAACTGCAAATAGAGTACAGCATGCTTTAGCTCCCGTGTCTGCAGGTAATGGTGAATGGAAAAGTGATAATCTTTGCCAACCCAAAACTGCTATAACAGATTCTCAAACAGCGAACGAGAGCAGGAGTGCAACATTGCTTTCCAGGGTCGGATGATTGTAATGCTGGAGCTACACAAGATTCGGAGAAGCAGGACTAGCACCCACTGAACTATAAGTAGTTGTTTCCAATTTTAGGGCTGAATCACTATCTCTCTTATGTAGGTGTTATTTGAGTTACTCTGGCAACACTGTGGGAGGGCTACATCACCTGTATCAAGACATTCCAAGTGTTCCAGCATTTGGGGGGGGGAGGGTGCCCTTGTGAACGCACAACAGACTGATACAGAGGGGAGAGAGAACAGGGTAATGGCACTGTGTCTCCTTCTACCGATGTGAAGTGACAGGGCTCCTTGCTGGTAACGTATGGGGCTCTGTGAAGGACGATAGTTACATCCAGACGGGCAGCAGAGGCTGCTGGGGGATTCAGGCATGTGACGCCGTTATTTATTGTTTGAAGCACACGCTATTTTTGTGAAACAGCCCCCTGTGACTTTCTGTAGTGGGGAGACTGGCCGGGTAACATCTGTCCCCATGTGTGCACCACCTAGTTTCATTTGGGGTTCTGTTGGATGGGTTCTGGGTGCGTTCAGTGGGAAATGCATTGTTGTGCATATTGCTGGGGTTCACAGCATTCTGTTTCTTACACCGTTCAATGTGCTCTGGCATTTGTGAGGGCTGAGTGTGCTGTGCTTGCTGGTTTGTTTAGGCAAGTTGAGATGGATGACAGATGGTACACAATATGCAGCGATGGGAACCCAGAGCCCTTCTTTGCTGAAGTTCCTCACATGGAATGTCAGGGGACTGAATGACTGCAGGAAGATAAGCAAGGTGGTTGCATACTTACAGTGGCACAAGGTTGACATAGCCATAGTGCAGGAAACACACCTGGGAGTGGCGTATTAAGCAGCACTGTATGCAGGGTCTCTGCTACGCTGCTGACTTCACCACACATGCTAGGGTTGTGCTGATTTCAGATCAGAGAGGCTCAGTGTTAAAATGCAGGAGGTGTGTGTGGACACAGGTGGCAGATATGCGGTGGCGCGCTGTTAAAAGGATGCTTTGGTTGCACTCGTAGTGGAGGTGTATGGGCCTAAATACGATGACCCACAGTTTTACCCCATGTTGAGTGCCTGGCTGGTCAAATAGTCAAGACTTGCCTCAGATTTGGGGTGAAGATTTCAACTGCATGTTGTGTCTGGAGTGTGGTCATTCCAGTGGACTGCCTCGGCAGCCCTCTAATGCAGGCCATCCCCTCAATGAGATCACTGCGAAAAGAACAAATGATGGAATGCTGAACAATGCAAACATTCACCCCAGTCACAAAGATTTGGGTTAAATACATCATTTTTTTGCTCACCACTCAACCCCAGTTTGTACCCAGCCATATGCAAATCAGTCTTGACCCTGTTCCTCATGTGAAATGTCCAGCCCAAACTGCTAAGCCAGGTCCTCCCTGGACCATAAACAAGCACCCTAGGACTGGTTTCAGGGTATCACCCTTTATCAGCTAGACTAGCTTGAATCGAGTGAGCACGGGACCCACGTCTGGGCATACCCTTCCCACTTAGGGCGACAAATGCAATAAGAACAGATGATGGACGGAATGCTGAACAATGCAAACATTCACCCCCAGTCACAAAGATCTAGGTTTAATCCATTGTTTTTTTGCTCGCCACGCCATCCCAGTTTGATCCCAGCCATATCCAAATCAGTCTCAATGAGCTCATGGCACAGTGTAGCTTGCTAGATATCTGCAGCATAAGTTTCCCACAGGGGCAAGTTTCACCCACTACTCTACAGTGTGTGATATCCATACCCACACAGATTTTTGGTTATTGTCCCCAAGTTTTGCGCTTTGCATGCAGCATTGTGAGCCACTACCACACACCTACTCTGACCACTCATGAGCTTGGAGCTGGAATTGTGTAGCTCACGTCCACCTGCATTTACATGGCGATTCCCACCATACTCCCAGTTAGATGCCATGTTTCGGGGTGAGCTGGCACAGGCTATCGATGAGTGCTTCCTCACCAATATCGGCTCTGTTGAAAAGTTGACACTGGTCTGAGAGGCCTCCAAGGTTTACATTCAAAAGGGTCACTCTCTTTAAACATGCCAGGGTACTAATGTCACTTCCCTGTCGTCTGGCGCAGCTGGAGGCAGACATTGTGGACCTGGAGCAAGTGCACAGGGAGACAGCGGAGCTGAGCTTTCTGGTGGACATACAGGCCGGGCTACAGAAGTAATATAATGTAGCACAGAGTGAAGTTAATCATTTAAGAAGTAATATAATGTAGCACAGAGTGAAGTTAATCATTTAGGGAAATATGCAATGACGTCTGGGGAGGGTGGGCATCCGCAAGCAACAGTGACAACAGCACTGCAGCCCTGGCAGGAGGATAACATGATCTTAGCAGTGCGGGAAGAGCAGTGGTTGCCTCTTTGCATGATGGAGCAGGTTTTGGAATTGTTCTGTCTTTATTATGCAGTTACATACATTGCACTTATCACATGACGTTCATGCCACGACAGACTACCTAGCTTATATCGCCATGAAGTGGCTAACAGCAGAACATAGGAAACACCTTATGGCCCTGTTGCATCCTGCAGAGATACAGGCGGTATAGGAAAGTACCCTCTTTTTGGCATGGTTACCCCCACTTTAGTGTGTTTTGACTGTTTTCACTGGGATCTTGCTGACTGGGATCCCAGTGATTGTTCTCTCTCCCTCTAAATTTGGTTGCTTAGGACTTTGCACAGCCCACAATTAGCATACTGGTACCCCCATATAGGTCCCTAGTATATGGTACAAGGGTACCCAGGGCATTGGGGCACCAGGTGTTCCCCATGGGCTGCAGCATGTATTGCGCCACCCATGGGAGCCCATGAAAAATGTGTCTGCAGGCCTGCCATTGCAGCCTGCGTGAAAAGGTGCATGCACCCTTTCACTACAGGTCATTGCACCAGGTCACTGTAAGTCAACCCTATGGTAGGCCCTCCTCGCCCAGAAGGGCAGGGTGCAGGTACGCATGTGAGGGCACCCCTGCATGAGCAGAGGTGCCCCTACAAACTCCCGCTCCATTACAATGGAATTCGTAAGTGTGGGGAAGCCATTTTACCTGTGTACTGGACACAGGTCACTACGAACCTGGGCATGTTTGGTATCAAACATATTGGAATAATAACCCAATACTGTTGCCGGTATTGGTTGTATGATTACATGCACTCTGGGGGCTCCTTAGAGGACTCCCAGCATTGCTCCTTTTAGTCCTCTGGGGTTGGCCAGTAAGCCCACGCTACAGCCACCCCTCAGACAGGTTTCTGCCCTCCTGCTGCTTGGCCAGCTCAGGCAGAGGAAGGCCGAACAAAGGATTTCCTGTGGGAATGGGAGGCAACACCCTCTCCCTTGGAAATAGGTGTTTCATGGCTAGGGAGGGTTAGCCTCCCCAAGCCATCAGTATGCTTTGAAGGGCACATTTGGTGCCCTCCTTCCATAAACTGGTTTGCACTACTCCAGGGACCTCCTGATCACTGCTCTGGCACTAAACTGGATAAAGGAAAGGGGAGTGACCACTCCCCTGTCCATCACCACCCTAGAGGTGATGCCCAGAACTCCTCAAGGTGGCCATTTGATTCTGTCATCTTGAATCCAAGGTGGGCAGAAGCCCCTGGGAGCATCTGAGTGGCACGGTCAGCTAGGTGATGTCACAGTCCTCTCCTGATAGGTAGTCACCCTGCTAGGTAACCAGTCCTCCTTTCTGGGCTATTTAGGGTCTTCCTCTTGCGTGGGTCCTCAGATTCCACACGCAAGATTCCAGCAGGACTCCTCTGCATCATTTACTTCGTCTTCTGGCCAATGGACTGCAACTGGATCCTCTAGGAACCGACAATCTGCAACTCCAATGACAACTCCACTGCGCAACATTGTTTCTCCGGCTCCTTCCAGCAACTGCAACATTTCCCCGGCTATGCATCCTCTGAGGACGGCCAGTCTTCAGCCTGCACAAGAAGTAAGAAGGAATCTCCCTTGGGGTGAAGGAGTCACACCCCTGCATCCGCAGGCACCAACTGCAACGACAACCTTTTGGGGCTCCTAGTTCCTCTGGATCCCTTCTCCTGATTCCATATCCTTGGGTGGGGGGCTGCTTTTTACATTCCACTTTTTTAGTATATGGTTTGGCCCTCTCCTAGGGCTGTCACTATTTGCTATTGCTTTTACCAATGCCCATTGCTTTCTATGCTATTTACTGATGTCTAATGTGTATATAATAGTGAGTTTACTTACCTCCAGTTAGGGTATTGCCTATTCAGTGTTCTAGTACTTGTGTTACTATAATAAAATACCTTTTTTTTGTAACACTGTGTGGTTCTTTCATGTGTGTAAGTGTTGTGTGACTATAGTGGTTTGGCGTAAGCTTTGCATATCTCCTAGATAAGTCTTGGCTGCTCATCCACAGCTACCTCTAGAGTGCCCTGGCTTACTAGACACTGCTTACACTTCACTAATAGGTGATACCTGAACCTGCTATAAGGCGATAATAACATAGGTGCTCACCACACACCAGGCCAGCTTCATCCAGGCGGCAATCAAAGACATGCTGAGCAGGAACGCGCCTGGCACTGACAGGTTCGCAGTAGCCTTCTTTAAGGCTTATCAAGCTCAGCTTGATTCACATCTGGTCACTCTATGTGAAGAGTTGGGAAAAGAGAGTTGCATGCCCCCAAGATGCGCAAGGCCCTTCTTTTCACCCTGTTAAAACTGGGCAAACTGGCAGGTTATTGCTCGTTACATAGACCGTTGTCACTGCTGAATGTTGACACAAAATTGTTTGCAAAAACACTGGCCAACCCATTTGCACAGTTGCTTCCTAGAGTGGTGGGCCCAGAGCGGTCTATTTTTATCTCTTGTCGGTCCCTGTCATACCATTTCAGAATGCTCTTTGACGTTATTCAACTTATCAACCCTGAAGTCCAAGCCACAGCACTATTCTTAGGTGGTGAAAAAGTGTTTTACTCTGTGGAGTGGGGATTTTTCTGGCGCTACTGAGGCACAATGGAGTTGGAGATGTCTTTCTCCAACTTTTTCAGATAGTTTGTATGCCGCTGACGACTTGCATCCAGGTTAACGGCATTGTCATAGAAGCCATAGATATCATGAGAGGTACTAGACAGGGATGCCCACGGTCACCGTTAATTGTATTCCCTAGTGGCTGAACCAGTGGCTTGTGCACTTCAGGAATATCATGCACAAACGCTGACACCCTTCTCTATGTGCACACTCCCGAGCATAAACTAGCTCCAATTCTCTGGAAAGTTGCATTGTTTGGGAGCATTTCAGTTTGCGCATTAACTGTGATAAATCCCTGATATTTTCACTTGCTGCTGTTACAACACCGGTGCAGTTACAGTACTCCTTACAGTAGACGTTAGATTTGGTGCGATATTTGTGAATTCAGGTCCACACAAATCTGACAGTGGTGTTGTTGGATAACTATGGTAGAGTGATACAGAAACTCTTGGATGCGGACGACTGCTGGATCAAGTTACCTTTATTGCTCGCTGGGCATATGGCCATATTGAAGATGGTTGTGTTGCCCTGTTTCACGTTTTTATTTTCAAATATTCCCATGCTTTTGCCTCATGTGGGGCTTGACATCCTGCAAGCCCTCATGGTTCATCTTGCCTGGGCCGGCAAGCAGCCATTGGTGCGCTGGGACACGCTGACTTTACCCTACAATTATGGACAGGTTAAATACTCCCGAACTGGAAACTGTTAACGAGCTGCTCATCTCCAGAACTGGAAACCTATTATCGAGCTGCTCCGTGCATGTATGCACACTACTGGCTGCATGGCCCGCAGGACCGGCCGCTTCTGTGGCTACAAGGCAAAGCAACCATTTCCGCTTTAGCCATCTTAGACACTGTTTGTGAAACTGGTGCAACGCTATAATGTGTTTGATTCCTTGACCACAACAGTTTATTCTTGGCGGCGTCTTACGGAACGACAGCCGGATCATTGCTTTACTCGCTGCATGTGCCATTGGGATGGTGTCTATGGTTGTCCCTGGGAAGTGTGCAGCGGATGAACTACAGGGCTGTGCTTGCAGGCTCTAGGAGAATTTTTCAGGATGGGGTGATGTGAATTTGGGAACAGATCGGGACGCAGAGCAACGAGTCCACCCTCCTGGCCCAATTATTTTATTACGGGGCACACCAAATGATGCGCGACCTCCTGGGCAAGGACTTGCTTGAACCCCCAGAGCTACCGGTATGGATGCCCCTGTTACAAGCAACAACCCCAAATCGCATTGTTGCAAAACTCTGTGTGTTTGTGCAAGTGGCACAGTGGCCGGGTACTACAAAGGATAAGCTCGATTGGCAGAGGGACCATGGTGTAACTATCAAAGGCAAGCAGTGGACATACCATCTCTCTAAACAGCTGACACCGGTTCCTGCATTTCAAATACCTCAACAGGGTGTATTTCCCGCTGGCCCATTTGGTAGATAGGTCTCCGCCACAGTTCTTGTTGTCACCGATGTGCTGAGGAGGCGGTAGGATTTGCTCTGTACCTTGGTATTGCACGGGGGTGCAGAAGTTTTGGTGGGCTGTGCAAGAGGAGCTAGGGTAGATTACTGGTGAACTCAGAGTCGATCTCCTTATTAGCATTGTTGGGGTACGACCGGGATGTCCCAGGGTCTTCCAGACAGCTAACAGCTGTCGGCCCGGTGCTCGTGAGCTGTAGAATATCGCTGCATTGGGCCCGTGAGGCCCTACTGGCACTCAGGAATGGCATCGGGACATGGCATACTGTAACACACCTTCGGACAGTTACTGCGAAGTGCTTCCAGTTTGCTTCCTCCCGAAATACGCGAGGGCCCTATCAGGCTTTTTTGGCCCAGTCTGATGAGGCAGAGGAGACGGGAGAGGACGAAGAGGCTGCTTTGTGAGCGGACCACACCAGGAGGTGCTTAATGTGTGTTTGGTTTGTGGCCATGTGTAGTCCCACATACTACTAAGTATGTGTGGCTGTATCTGCTGATGTGCCTGGCCGGGGAGGAGGTTCATACGGAGGATGTAATGGAGACCATCTGCGCCATTAGTGCTGTTGTATTCCTCGAAAGTATATTTCCAACTCTGACCATTTGCATTGTCATATATTTATCTACACTCGTTGCACCCATTTGCTGTGTACCATGCAAGTGAATTCCATGTCACCATTCTCTGTGAGGTTGATTTAAAACTAAACTAAAGATAAAAACATATTTTGGGCAGAGAAATGGATGGTTCGTCTGGCCAGACCTAAAAAGGAGTTGACTGTGTCAAACTCCCAAGAGCACCTAAGATTTGCACTTCTTGCAAAGAATGAATTGAGGGTGGGAACTCCCAAATCGAAATCAGGGTGCCCTTGAAGGGGAACAGGTAGAGCTAAGCTGGCCGTATGGGTAACAGGAACATTTCCTGATAAGCCGAGGACCAAAAGACGGCTTTTAGAGGTTGGTGACCGAGTGATCATTGGCAGCCTGGCAAACAGCCCTAGGGAATGCAAAGCATTTTGTTCTAAATACATATATAATTTTCCACCCCTCTCAAATCCAACTGCCCCAGCTAGATATGCCTTAGTGGAGCTCCTCTTTGCCACACTGAACCAGGTGGACAGGAAAAGATGGACGAGGCATGCAACTGAAGCTGGATCAAGGACCCACTGCAATGCGCACACACAGGTGCTCATCACTGTAGGAGAAGGCATATTTGGGCTTGTCATCATCACCCACCTGACTTGATGGTCACTGGCAAATGTGATGGGAGCCCACTCATTTGGTTTCTGTATCTCCAGGAGGGCAGCACAAAGACTTGAGTCCACGGGTTGCTCTGTGACCGTGTTTTGATCATAATATTCCATAATTGTGTCTCCATAAATGATTCTTCGGTGGCCTGGAAGGACTGTGATGTTCTTTAGTCCACTACCTGTAATATGTAACTTTGAGAAGGATGTGTGACCATATGTCAGTTTTAGGTGCACTTGGAGCTAACGGTAGAAGTTCCTAATGTCCAAATGGTGGTAGCATTCATTAAACATTTCGCACATTAATGACACCATTGAGGCTGGATAACACTTTCTGCATGCAGTTCTGAAAAACCTATGCTTTATTAGACCTGCCAAAATCAAGCATTTGTATTGCCATACTGATGAAGGAGTAAAGAAGACGGTCACCCTGGATTACATGGGTGCAAATGTCACGTTCAGTATCTAGAAGAGTACTTGTGCTGGCTAGTTCATGCAGTCAGGCACAGAATCGGTCATTCTACTATCTAGCTTTTGAAACAGTGGGAGCTTGTTTACTAACCAAACATCTTACAAAGCAGCAACTTTGTTTTCCAACCTGGCCATCCAACACTTCCAAGAGGTGCTAAAGAAGTGGGGGGAGTCCATTGTGGAAGTTTGATTATTGACTGCCAAAGGGAGGAGGGAGTGGATGCTACTGAATGCATGTTGAGCAGGGAGCCCCTACTCCTTATAACCAGGACTCCAAGGACGGTATGCAAGGCTGTCTCGTGACATGTAATAGCTGTTGCCTCAATGTTGTGTATATAAGCTTTGGGAAGGTAAATGCAGCTGGCTCATGAATAGCGAAAATGTCTCCTGGGTTGTATTTAATGCTCTTTTTCTTCAAACCTCTCTGTACCATCTTTTTACTCTCTAATGTCTGTCGTCAGTTGGTGTTGTGGAGTACTGTAGTCCTAGGCACAACCACAGCTGCTACTATAGGCCAGTCATATTGCAGCTCAAGAGAGGGTGTGTGTGTGGGTGTACAATATATATGTTTGTGTGGAGGTATAAATATATATTCTATTTATTGTACATGTTTATGTGGGGAGTTGAGGTGTGTGTGTGTGTGATGGGGGTTGTATCACATAATGTAAGAGCCCAACAGTGAATGAGGAGAGTGAGTTCTGCTTGGAGAGTTGACGACCTGGGGCAGAGAAAACTGCTCAGAAGTTAATTACCTGCAGGAGGTTTCTTCCTGCCCAGATATGACCATGGCTTTCCATATAGCCTGCAGCCACTTGTTCTGCTCTTCCTTGTTGTGAGCTGCCTGTGGAACAGAGATCATGGGTTATTGTAAGCTAAAATATGACTGCATTCACCTCACTGTAACATTCCTGTCTGCAGAGTTGGTTAATAATGTTAGTTAAAAACCGGCTTCAAGGTCAGTAATGACAACAGCATGTGAATTTCCACCCCATCCCCCAGCGTCCTCTAAATCCAGCAGTTCCTGTTATGCTCACTGCCAGCTGCTGAGTTGCTGTTTTCTCTGATACAGCTGCAAGACCAGATCCATGTCGTTATACACACATTGCCTACTCTGCAATCTTATTGACTGTCCTAATAAATGTGCTAGTAAGTCGACATCAATAGTATCTGTACCTGTGGCCTAGAGCAGATCTCTGCAACCGATACATAAACACTAAACCATCTTATTACTTATAGTGGGACCTGAAAGATGTCTAGCACCTTGCCTCCATGGAGAATGTGGAACACAATTTGCCTTGATACGTATGGGGTCAGGAACAAAAAGTGGAAGCTCTCTCTGTCCCTGCACCGACCTAGGTGCTGAACCCCTCCCCTACCATGCCCACAAATGCCAGGAGTGAGCCTGGGGCCCAATGAGTTTGTGACTACTAACCAGTGTCATCCTAAAATATAAAAAAAATGATGGATGGAATGCTTGAATTAATCTCAGCCACTGGTAATTACTTGGGTCAGCATCCCAGTCCATCGTTATTTTTGTACACCATGCAACTTCAGTTTGGCCCGCCATATGCAAATCAGTCTTGAACCTACTCCATTGAGAACAGTCCAGCCCGAACTGCCAGGCCAGGTCCCCCTTGAAGCAGAACATTAGCAACCCAGTACTGGTTTCGCTCTATATGTGGCTCATCAGCCAGGCATAGCTTGGTTCCAGTCACACAGCGTGCATGGGACCCATGCCTGGGCATATCCGTCCCATTTAGGGCGACACACTAAAGTATACAAAAAACTTCCCAGTGGAGCTAGGTCAAGACTGATTTGTATATGGGTGGGTCCAAACTGAGGTGGCTGTGTGTGCAAAATACTGATGGACTGGGATGCGGCCTGATCCTCACAGCTGTGGTAAACAAAAAAATGCTTTTAAATGTATGTTGTATGCGTGCTTGAGTGTGAGTGTTTTTAGATGAGTGAGTGTGTGTGAATGTGTAAGCATGTGTGTGAGTGGAACTGAAGGGCAAAATGGGTGTGACGTCACTTCCGCTACCACAGGCTTTTTGGTGAACTGACGTTCATGTGCAAGGGGCGCATTTGTGGCTGCAATAGATAACCTTCTAGGTCCTTGTGGGACGTTATCCGTGAACAAATACCCTCAAAACGTTTTTTATTCATCGAACAGCTTTTTAAATATTCCGACCTTGCTTACTGACTTGTCCCTGTTTTAAAAACCTTATATTCCAAATAAATGCAGACCTACACTTTAATATAAATATGAATATTTAGAAAATATGTGGGAATGAATTGAATTTTCTGTAGGTAAACCTAACTTTAAATGTTCATTTCGCTTTTCTGTTTGCCATGATGTCTAATTTACTATTTAGTCCATGGCGCTCACAGCACAAAAAAGCCAAAAAACAGAGTACAAACTTCTGAGTACCCTGAATTGAAAACTGCATTCACGCCTAACTAACTTTATAGGAAATTACCTACATTTAACATACATCATCTACATTAAACTGATGAGATAGAGGTATCTGATAGCATATGAATGCATCACTCATTCAAGTAGTCTTTGCATATCTGAATATCTCTTACTTTTTGACAGGTATGATTGAATATTTACAAATGAATGCGCTACTTTTTTAACACACTCAAGCATCGCCGCAAATATACCCTGCTGCTTTGGTGTGACAGATAACAACATTAATAGACATGCAAGTGTAGTTTATATACGAGCAGTCAACTGTGTACCACGCATTTATTTACATGCATATATAGTAAATATCTAGCAAAGTTTGTTCCTTAGCTTTGAGATGCATTTCCACTCAAATGAAGGATAGGTAGGGTTATGACACATCTTATGAAAAAGCAGTATCATTGGATACTATCTAGGCAAATTAGTCTCTTACCTATGTTTACCCGCCTTCATCTTTCAAGGTAAGGGAGCCCGAGTGTCCGGTACTGGTTGGTTAATGGTGTAGACAATGAAGAGATTAATGTGTTGTTTCGTTTGGGGGACCGGTAACGTGTGGCCATTCCCGAGGACTTTCATTTTGAAATGAAACCCATGAGTCAAAACGCCCCCACGGGCTACGCAAGGCATCTGCCCTCGAGGGAGCTCATATGACCAGGTACAGCATTTTGGCAAAGATGGATGTCATGCATGATACAACTCAACAGCAAAGCAAAAAAGCAATACTAAAACACAATAATTCATCAACATATTCCAAACAATACACCATCAAACAGCTCAAATGAATAACACAGCAACAAAACATAAGGCAGCGTCAGTACACCACAGCAAAACAATGCACAACAAAAATACCACTGCAGGACACCAGAACAACACACAACAACCAACTTCAAAAACAAAACACGAACACAAACCATGACACAGTGTAATTTATGTGCTGTGTAGCCGTTTTAGATTATATTGTTCACAAACCAAAAAACAGTTAGCGGAGCACAGGTATACAGGAGTTCCTAAATTTCACCAAAATAACAGAATCAATATTCAATTATATATCAATGCAGACATGTTATCTAATTACAAAATATTTTTACACAAAAATAGAAAATGGGTATGCGGGAAAATAAATCAAATCAACAATTTATTAAACACAAAAATAAATCATATCGAAATACATAAATTACCTAACAAACCTAAAGTTATAATATAAAATTACATGAATTTTAACCAAATTTGAATATTCAATCACATTATGTGACCAATTCATAAGAGGTCCAACTAAACGCAGTCTTTACAGATGTTGACAGGATTCAGCCAACTATTAGCTAAATCCTGTCAACATCTGTAAAGACTGCTTGAGGAATATAGCCAGAGTAGTGGGCTTACTAGCTTCATCTATTCAGGCGATATTCCCTGCACCCCTACATTATCGAGCACTTCAGAGACTCAAAATCAGACATCTACAACAGGGTCTGAGTTACTCAGAACAAATCCCATTGACTACCGATGTAAGATCAGAAGTTCAGTGGTGGCTTCATCACATGGAAACTTGGAACGGCAGGGCGATTTTCGGATCTCACCCGGAGGTAGTGATAGAGTCCGATGCCAGCAGATGGGGTTGGGGAGCTCGTTGCAACTCCCTAGTGACGGGGGGCAGATGGTCGGAATGGGAACAATCCCTTCACATCAATTGCCTGGAACTTCTAGCGGGTTCTTTTGCCATAAAGAGCCTCTCCCCTCAGAAAACAGTTTGTTGCATACTCTTACGGATGGACAATGTTTCAGCAGTGAGGTATGTCAACAAATTGGGAGGTGCGAAGTCCAGAATCCTGGCAGAGATTGCCAAGGATTTCTGGCATTATTGTCTAACTCAGCGTTTAGTAGTCATAGCAGAGTACCTGCCTGGAGACCAAAACATAATAGCAGACTGGAATTCCAGATACCTATCAGACTCCAGCGACTGGAAGTTGGATCCTCTGATTGTTGCTCAGATAATCAGAGAATGGGGCACTTGCGAAGTGGACCTGTTTGCCTCCCGACTCAACTGCCAAATTCAAAATTTTTACAGTTGGCGTCCAGGCCCTTATGCATTAAAGACAGATGCCTTCCTTCAGGACTGGTCCCAATTTCGGGGTTATGCGTTCCCCCCTTTTATGATGATCGCCAGGGTTTTGTCTCAAGTACGGAGACAGAAAACAGAGATTGTTCTGGTGACTCCTTTTTGGAGAGCACAGCCTTGGTTCCCCATTGCTCTTCATTTAGCCTGTGCCTCTCCTCTTCTGATTCCTCCTCGTCGAAATCTTCTCTTGAGTCCAGAGGGCCATCAACAACCACTGATCTTGTCGGGGAAGTTAACTCTTCTAGCCTGGTTAATTTCAGGTCTAGATGGAGTACCTCAGATGTTTCGAAACAAGTTGCGGAATACATTAAACAGGCCTGGGCCAGTAGTACCCATAAGAGATATGAATCAGCCTGGCGCAGATGGTCTAGTTGGTGTGATGGAAGGAGTGCCAATCCAGTGGAAGCACATATTGGTTTGATTGTTAACTTTCTAGCAGAACTAGCTAGTTCGGGTTTAGCTTATCGGACGATTAACAATTTTAGATCGGCTATTTCAGCAGGGCATTCCCATTTAGAAGGTAAGCCCATTGGAGAACATCCACTAATATGCAAGCTTTTGAGGTATACGTCTCTCGAAACCTCCTCAAGCTAAATATACTGTGTTATGGGATGTTAGCATTATTTTAAAATTCCTAGATTCTTGGCCTACCAACAAGTATTTGTCTCGCAAACAGCTTTCAACCAAGCTGACTATGCTTTTATGTCTTATCTCTTGCAAAAGAGTTTCGGACGTCAGAGCCTTAGATTTAGCAGGTAGAACTTTTTCACCAGAAGGAATCACCTTTGCGGTGACAAGAAGAACTAAAACAAATTACAGGTCACTATCCTATCCAGTTTATACGGAAAATTCAAAATTATGGCCCTCATTCCGACCCTGGCGGTCATAGACCGCCAGGGCCGCGGGTGACGGAAGCACCGCCAACAGGCTGGTGGTGCTTCCTTGCCCATTCTGACCGCGGCGGTAAAGCTGCGGTCAGAAAGCCGGGTCCGGCGGTTTCCCGCCGGATTTCCCCCGGCTGGGCGAATCCGCCATGGCGGCGCTGCAAGCAGCACTGCCATGGGGATTCTGACCCCCTTCCCGCCAGCCTGTTTCTGGCGGTTATTACCGCCAGGAACAGGATGGCGGGAACGGGTGTCCTGGGGCACCTGGGGGGCAATGGCATGGGCAGTGCAGGGGCCCCCTAACAGGGCCCCAGCCTGCTTTTCACTGTCTGCCTAGCAGACAGTGAAAAGCACGACGGGTGCAACTGCACCCGTCGCACACCTGCAACACCGCCGGCTCCTTTCGGAGCCGGCTTCAGTGTTGCAGGCCCCTTTCCCACTGGGCCGGCTGGCGCTACCTTAGGTAGTGCCCGCCGGCCCAGCTGGAAAGTTGGTATGGCCCCAGCGGTCTTTTGACCGCGGGGCGGCCAAATGGCGGTTCCCTCCAGGCGGGCGGCAACCGCCGCCTGCCAGGGTCAGAATGACCCCCTATGTGTTGTTCAGTGCTTAAAGGATTATGAAGTTGTCACAGAAGAATTTCGACAAGATGTTAAAGGTCAATTGCTAATTGCTTTGCAAAAACCTTTTAAACCAGTTTCATTAGCTACTCTGGCTAGATGGATGAGATGGTTGATGAATGAAGCAGGTATTGACACCTCTGTTTTTGGGTCCCATTCTGCTAGAGGGGCTATGGCTTCAAAATCATTTGCCTTACGTTCTAGATTAGAGGACATAATGAAGGCGGCAGATTGGTCTTCTGAAAATACTTTTCGTAAGTTTTACCATAAACCGGTATTGGATGTAGCTACGGTTGTGATGGAACAGCTTTAAACTAGCATAATCTGAGCCTCCGGTCCTGACATAGAATAAAAAAAATTCTAGCTATCGCGTCAAGAATTTTCAATTCTATTAAGGACACGGAGGCGAGGATTATCCCTCCCTTATATATACAATGAAGATTGGATATCAATTATGGTGCATATCTATGATATATTGTCATTTAACCCTCCCATTTATTGTCAATTATAAGTTGAAACATGTCTTTTTTTATTGGGATATTACCTACTTGTTTATTGTTACAGCTTCTGATCAGAAGAACGCCTGAAATCGTAACCTCAAGGAAGTTTGGTTTGAATGTTCTACCCGGTTGTTTCTCCGGCATGGAGCTATCCAAGATTCGGTTCTTCAGTAAGGAGAAGAAGTTCATGACTCCAGTTTGTGGGATGGCGTAAGAAGTTTCGTTTTCAAGTTGATCTGATCTGTTCTGAACAAAGAAAGAGGAAGTGACTTAATAGGTCAAAGGACTCATGGCAGAGGACATGAAGGATGAATGGACCATGTGACAGGATGTTAGGTATCCTGGGTGTTGTAGTTTTTTCTGTTACTTGTATTTGATTGGCTTCTGTTTAAGTCAGTAAAGAAAGAGAAAGCATAATCCTCGCCTTCGTGTCCTTAATAGAATTGAAAATTGATGCGATAGCTAGAAATTATTTTATTAATGACCTTGTTACCAGTAATCCTCATTAGTCTGAGCCCAAGTCTTCTCTGATACAGTCCCAACCTGTGAGATTCCATCTCTGTCCAGTAGAGCCTATCCCCTAGCTGATCTGACATTCCTCCTAACATGGCCACCACTACCCAGTAGCCAATAGATAAGGGATGACAAATTACATCAAACCCTGTTATTACCTTGAGCTTCTAAAATAGAAACCTACACAAAAATATATATATTCAATCCCTTTCTCCAGGCAGGAGGGTGGGAAAGACATAACTGTATCGAGGAAGACTTGGACTTGGAGTAATGAAGATTACTAGCAGTGTTTAGTTTCAGTTTGTGGTTTCAGATAGGGGCACCATCTTTGGGGACTGGCACTTATTTTTCTGCATCAGACACTGCCCAAGAGCAAAAGAGGGATAAACACACAAACTGGAAAGACGGAGGAAGGAAAAGACAGAAAAAACACCACAAAGGGAAAAAGCAGGAACCTGCAAGCATGGTATACAGCAACAAGGAGTGTTTTAGTGGATTATAGAGGCACAAGGTTATTTAAGACAACCAGCCTTGGTATTTGGCCCACCCACATTAAATTGCACCAGCTTCTGAGCAGAGCTTCGGGCACCAACACTCTTTCTTTTAGAACTTAAGCACTGATTACAGTTAATTAAGTGGATCATTACCTCCTTGTCCATCTTCCACAATCAAGTTGTTAGTTGCAGGGTAGTACCCAATCAGTTATGATTGGTTATTTGACACCATAGCAGATCATCACATCAGCATATAATGAATGCCAATGAACATATTTAATATAGGATAACATGTCCAGTGAAAAAAGTAATTAGTGTATCTGAAACAGCAGATAATACATGATCTGTAGAAGAAGTAGAAAACACTTAAACCCAACTGTTAGAACTGGGGTTTCAGGCTGTTAGACTATACAAGTAGGAACCACCACCTCTAGGCAGGGTAAGCTAGATACACACTTAGAGATTTACCTGTGCTCACCCTCTGGTAGCTTGGCACAGAGCCGGCAGGAGTATTTAAAGAGGGAATGTGTAAAGTATTCGTGCAACCCACTCACACAGTAACACAATGAAAACACTACAAAGAAACTCCAAACAGGTTTTAAAAAAATGATTATTATATTATAAATAGGTCAAGACCAAAACAACAAGAAAATCCAATCAGTGGATCTCACAATATGCTTTTTAAGTATAATTGTGAAACAGTACTTATAGATCTCTGAGGTTTTAAAAAAGGATGGTTGTGGTCATGTAGACTGGGGCAATACAACTACAGTCCCTCAGAGGTTCACCTGAGGGACTTGATAACAACAGCGATGGAAGCATGCACTCAAAAGTCATTAGTAATCCAATGGTTAATTCGGGTCACTGAGACAGTACGGCCGGCCATGAGGGAGTCCAAGCTGGCGATGGGCACCCGTGTCATTGAGTCTCTAGAACGGGAGGAGGGCTGCCAGGGTGGCAAGCACACAGCATGGATTTTCCTTACATGGGCTGGCTCCGGCGGTGTTGGGAAGGAGTGCGGCAACTTCAGTCAGCGTGCAGTTACAAAGCACTGTTCCTGAAAACACTTTACTGCTGATCAGACATGTAGCACTGATCGTAAACAAACGCTGCTGCCATCGGACACAAAGTGCTGCTTGTGGACAAACTCCACTGTCCATCGGACATGATGCACTGACTGTAGATAAACTCTGCTGTCACTCTGACACAAAGAGCTTATCGTAGACAAACTCTGCTGTTACTCAGATACGAAGCACTGCTTGTAGATAAACTCCATTGTCCATGTTAGACCTGGCATGGTCTCCCCCAACTTTTTGCTTCTGCTTCCCAGGATGTTGACTGTGTGCTGCACTCTGATTATTGCTGTTTTTGTTACTCTGGGCATTTTACCGCTGCTGACCAGTGCTAAAATGCAAGTGCTCCTGTGTAATGGGTATGTGTAATTGGCTTTCCTATGATTGGCATATTTGATTTACTAGTAAGTCTCTAGTAATGTTGTAGGAAGTTGGCTCTGTATGTACTATTGCAAAGTAAGAAATAGCATGCGCAGAGTCCAAGGGTTCCCCTTAGAGGTAAGATAGTGGCAAAAAGAGATCATTCTAATGCTCTAATTTGTGGTAGTGTGGTCGAGCAGTAGGTTTATCAGAGGGTAGTGTTAAGCATTTGTTGTACACACATAGGCAATAAATGAGGAACACACACTCAAAGACAATTCCAGGCCAATAGGTTTTTGTATAGAAAAATATATTTTCTTAGTTTAATTTAAGAACCACAGGTTCAAGATTTACAAGTAATACTTCAAATAAAAGGTATTTCATCTAGGAACTTTAAATTAGCGAAATAGCATATACAGTTTTCACACAAATGGCAATAAGCTATTTTAAAACTAGACAGTGCAATTTTCAACAGTTCCTGGGGGAGGTAAGTGTTTGTTAGTTTTGCAGGTAAGTAAACCACCTACAGGGTTCAAAGTTGGGTCCAACGTAGCCCACCGTTGGGGGTTCAGAGCAACCCCAAAGTTACCACACCAGCAGCTCAGGGCCGGTCAGGTGCAGAGGTCAAAGTGGTGCGGTGCCCAAAACACATAGGCTTCAATGGAGAAGGGGGTGCCCCGGTTCCAGTCTGCCAGCAGGTAAGTACCTGCGTCTTCGGAGGGCAGACCAGGGGGGTTTTGTAGGGCACTGGGGGACACACAAGTCAGCACAAAAAGTACACCCTCAGCGGCACGGGGGCGGCACGGGGGCGACCGGGTGCAGAGTGCAAACAGGCGTCGGGTTTGCAATGGAGTTCAATGGGAGACCCAGGGGTCTCTTCAGCAAAGCAGGCACGCAAGGGGGGAGCTCCTCGGGGTAGCCACCACCTGGACAAGGGAGAGGGCCACCTGGGGGTCGCTTCTGCACTGGATGTCGGATCCTTCAGGTCCTGGGGGCTGCGGGTGCAGTGTCTTTACCAGGCGTCGGGTTCTTAGAAGCAGGCAGTCGCGGTCACAGGGAGCCTCTGGATTCCCTCTGCAGGCGTCACTGGGGGGGCTCAGGGGGGTAAACTCTGGCTACTCAAAGGGTCGCAGTCGCTGGGGAGTCCTCCCTGTAGTGTTGTTTCCCTGCAGGTCGAGCCGGGGGCGTCGGGTGCAGAGTGCAAAGTCTCACGCTTCCGGCGGGAAACGGGTGGTCTTTAAAAGTTGCTTCTTTGTTGCAAAGATATTTCTTCTTTGGAGCAGAGCCGCTGTCCTTGGGAGTTCTTGGTCCTTTTAGATGCAGGGTAGTCCTCTGAGGCTTCAGAGGTCGCTGGACCCTGTGGAACACGTCGCTGTTGCAGTTTTTCTTGAAGTGGGGAGACAGGCCGGTAGAGCTGGGGCCAAAGCAGTTGGTGTCTCCGTCTTCTCTGCAGGGCTTTCAGGTCAGCAGTCCTTCTTCGTCTTAGGTTGCAGGAATCTATCTTGCTAGGTTCTGGGAGCCCCTAAATACTCAATTTAGGGGTGTGTTTAGGTCTGGGGAGTTAGTAGCCAATGGCTACTAGCCCTGAGGGTGGCTACACCCTCTTTGTGTCTCCTCTCTGAGGGGGGCACATCCCTAATCCTATTGGGGGAATCCTCCATCTGCAAGATGGAGGATTTCTAAAAGTCAGAGTCACCTCAGCTCAGGACACCTTAGGGGCTGTCCTGACTGGCCAGTGACTCCTCCTTGTTTTTCTCATTATCTCCTCCGGCCTTGCCGCCAAAAGTGGGGCCGTGGCCAGAGGGGGCGGGCATCTCCACCAGCTGAAGTGTCCTGGGGCGCTGTAACAAAGGGGGTGAGCCTTTGAGGCCTTTGAGGCTCACCGCCAGGTGTTACAGTTCCTGCAGGGGGAGGTGAGAAGCACCTCCACCCAGTACAGACTTTGTTACTAGCCACAGAGTGACAATGGCACTCTCCCCATGTGGCCAGCAACATGTCTGGTGTGTGGCAGGCTGGTAAAGCTAGTCAGCCCACACTGGAAGTCGGGTATGTTTTCAGGGGGCATCTCTAAGATGCCCTCTGGGGTGTATTTCACAATAAAATGTACACTGACATCAGTGTGCATTTATTGTGCTGAGAAGTTTGATACCAAACTTCCCAGTTTTCAGTGTAGCCATTATGGTGCTGTGGAGTTCGTGTATGAAAGACTCCCAGACCATATACTTTTATGGCTACCCTGCACTTACAATGTCTAAGGTTTTGCTTAGACACTGTAGGGGCATAGTGCTCATGCACCTATGCCCTCACCTATGGTATAGTGCACCCTGCCTTAGGGCTGTAAGACCTGCTAGAGGGGTGACTTACCTATGCCATAGGCAGTGTGAGGTTGGCATGGCACCCTGAGGGGAGTGCCAGGTCGACTTAGTCATTTTCTCCCCACCAGCACACACAGGCTGACAAGCAGAGTGTCTGTGCTGAGTGAGGGGTCCCCAGGGTGGCATAAGACATGCTGCAGTCCTTAGAGACCTTCCCTGGCATCAGGGCCCTTGGTACCAGGGGTACCAGTTACAAAGGACTTACCTGGATGCCAGGGTGTGCCAATTGTGGAAACAAAAGTACAGTTTTAGGGAAAGAACACTGGTGCTGGGGCCTGGTTAGCAGGCCTCAGCACACTTTCAAATCATAACTTGGTATCAGCAAAGGCAAAAAGTCAGGGGGTAACCATGCCAAGGAGGCATTTCCTTACAAATGCGCACTAGAGGTGGCCAGGGCCTGTAAATCAATTGCTACTAGTGGGCCTGCAGCACTGGTTGTGCCACCCATATTAGTAGCCCTGTCAACATGGCTCAGACCTGCCACTGCAGTGTCTGTGTGTGCAGTTTTAAACTGCCAATTCGACCTGGCAAGTGTACCCACTTGCCAGGCCCAAACCTTCCCTTCTTATACATGTAAGGCACCTCTAAGGTAGGCCCTAGGTAGCCCCAAGTTGAGGGAGCAGTTTATGTTAAAGGTGGGACATGTACTGACGTGTTTTACATGCCCTAGCAGTGAAATACTGCCCAATTCGGCTTTCACTGCTGCAAGACCTCTCTCTCTCATTGGTTAACATGGGGGCTGCCTTTAAATATCCTTAAAGTGCAGTTTCCCTTTGAGAGCAGAACGAAATGTGGAGCTTGGGGTCCCTGAACTCACAATTTAAAAATACATCTGTTAGTTTGAAAATGCCACTTTTAGAAAGTAGGCATGTCCTTGCTTTAACCATTCTGTGACTCTGCCGGTTTGTGGATTCCCTGACTGGGTCAGACTGACAGTTGGGCTGTTTGTGAATCTCCTCTAGACAGTGACACAAAGGAAGCTCGGGTGTAGCCTGCATATCCTGATGACCCATCTGACCTGAAGTGGAGGGAAGAGTGGTCACTTAGACCTGACTGGGCTGTGCCTGCCCTCACACAATGCAGTTTCCAACCCCCTGCTGTGTGTCTGGGGCCTGGCCAAGGCAAGATCCTGTGGACAACAGAGACTCTCCTTTGAATTTTGCGTACTTCAAAGCCAGAAAAGGGTATAAGTATTGGACCCAAAACCCCAGACTTTAGATTTCTTCAAGATCACTTCTGGAACCAAGAAGAACCTCTGCCAATTAGAAGAGCTGAATGTAGGAAAGTAGCCTCTTTCTAGCATGGTTACCCCCACTTTTGGCCTGTTTGTGAGTGTGTGTCAGTGTGTTATTACTGTGTCACTGGGATCCTGCTAGCCAGGACCCCAGTGTCCATAGCTAAAAACCTATATGTCAGTGTGTTTTTACTGTGTCACTGGGATCCTGCTAGCCAGGACCCCAGTGTTCATAGCTAAAAACCTATATGTCAGTGTGTTTTTCCTGTCTCACTGAGATCCTGCTAGCCAGGACCCCAGTGCTCATAGTTTGTGGCCTAATATGTATGCCTGTGTAGTGCCTAACTGTGTCACTGAGGCTCTGCTAACCAGAACCTCAGTGCTTATGCTCTCTCTGCTTTTAAATTTGTCACTGTAGACCAATGACTTCATTTACCAATTTCAATTGCCATACTGGACCCCCTTATAAGTCCCTAGTATATGGTACCTGGGTACCCAGGGCATTGGGGTTCCAGGAGATCCATATGGCCTGCAGCATTTCTTTTGCCACCCATAGGGAGCTCAGACAAACCCTTACAGAGGACTGCCATTGCTGCCTGCATGAAACAACACACACGTTATTTCACAGCCATTTTCACTGCACTTAAGTAACTTATAATTCACCTATACATCTAACCTTCACTTGCTGAAGGTTAGGTGCAAAGTTACTAAGTGTGAGGACACCCTTGCACTAGCAAAGGTGCCCCCACATAGTTCAGGGCCATTTCCCCGGACTTTGTGAGTGCAGGGATGCCATTACACGTGTGCACTACATATGGGTCAATACCTATATGTAGCTTCACAATGGTAACTCTGAACATGGCCAAGTAACATGTCCAAGATCATGGAATTGTCCCCCTATTCCAAATCTGGTATTGGGGAGCCAATGCCATGCATCCTGGGGGCTCCACCATGCACACCCAGTACTGTCAAACCAGCTCTCTGAGGCTTGCACTGCAGCTACAGCTGCTGCCACCTCACGGACAGGGTTCTGCCCTCCAGGGGGCTGGGCAGCCCAGTCCCAGGAAGGCAGAACAAAGCATTTCCTTTGAGAGCAGGGTGTTCCACCCTCTCCCTTTGGAAATAGGTGTTACATGCTGGGGAGGGGTAGCCTCCCCCACCCTCTGGGAATGCTTTGAAGGGCACAGATGGTGCCCTCCTTGCATAAACCAGTCTACACCGGTTCAGGGATCCCTTCTCCCCTGCATTGGCGGGAATCTGGACAAAGAAAAGGGGAGTGACCACTCCCCTTTCCATCACCACCCCAGGGGTGGTGCCCAGAGCTCCTCTAGTGTGTCCCAGACTTCAGCCATCTGGCTTTGCAAGGTGTGGGGGCACTCTGGAGTGCTCTGAGTGGCCAGTGCCAACAGGTGACGTCAGAGACCCCTCCTGATAGGCCCTTACCTCATATGGTAGCCAATCCCCCTCTCAGGGCTATTTAGGGTCTCTCCTGTGGGTTCTCTTCAGATTCTGCTTGCAAGTTTCCTTCAGGAATCCCCTGCAACAACTGCAGACTCTTCTGACCTCAGATCAACCGCAGCCTGCTCCAAGAAACGTTGTAACTGCAACAAGGTGTCTACAAGAGACACTTTTCTTCAGCAACCTCAGCTCCAAGTCAGCAATTGCAACAGTTTCCACGGTGTGCATGCTCTGGGGACTCCCTGTCTTCATCCTGCACCAGAAGGACTGAAGAACTCTCCCATGGAGTAACGGAGTCACTCTCATGCTCCAAGCAGGCACCTTCCAATGCGACGACCGGTACCCTGGGACTCCCCTCACGGCAACGAGCGTGCTCCTAAGGACACAGAGGGTGTACACAATCGACATAGACTGTCCTGAGGTCCTGCTGATGCAATGTGGAGGAGGTAAGACCTTGCCTTCCCCGAGAACCACGGTACCTAGTGTATTGTATCCTTGCCTCCTGAGGCCTCTGTGCACTCTTTGCAAAATTCCTTTGTGCACAGCCTGGCCCAGGTCCCCAGCACACCACCCTGCAACGCTCAACTCGCTCAGTTGTTCTCCGGTGGCGTGGGACCTTCTTTTGTTGTGATGCATGAGATACTGCTGCTTCTGGGGGTGCTGGCTGGCAGCCTGAGGGCTCTCTAAAGTGCTGAGAGCACCCTCTTCCTTCTCACACAGAGTTGAGGCCCCCAGGTCCCTCCTGGGTCCATCCAGTGCCATTTTGATGAAAAATGCACTTTTGCCGTAACCAAGGCTTGTTGGCGTCTACCAACACAAAATCTCATCTGCAAGGATCTTGATGCTGTGAGACGTCTTTTGCATCACGCAGGAACCCGCTGGCATCTTCCTAGGGTGCATTTCTGCAGTCTTCGACTAACCAGGGACTCTTCTTTTGCACCCTCTTCTGGGTTGGCAGGGACTCCTGTCCTTCCTGGAACTTCTTTTGACTTCTGGACTTGGTCCCCTTCCTTTGCAGGTCTTCAGGTCCAATAATCCAGCAGTTGTTCTTTGCAGACTTGGTTGGCTGCTGCAAAATCCCCAAAACGAGGTGTAGTGTTACTTAAGGAAACTTGCAGTAGTTTACTCCTGCTTTTCTGGGCTCTGGGGTGGGGTAATTTACTTACCTTTACTTTATTCTTACTCTCCCAGCGATTCTGCACACACTACTCTTGTCAAGGGGGGA
The DNA here is from genome assembly GCF_031143425.1 of Pleurodeles waltl. Classification (NCBI taxonomy): domain Eukaryota; kingdom Metazoa; phylum Chordata; class Amphibia; order Caudata; family Salamandridae; genus Pleurodeles; species Pleurodeles waltl. The sequence continues at coordinate 626,135 of NW_027149836.1, read as the reverse complement.
ATTAGTGATTCACATTCCACTTTTTTAGTACATGGTTTGTGTTGCCCCTAGACCTATTGTCTCTCATTGCATTCTATAGGATCTCCTACTGTTTGCATTGTTCTATGACTATTTACTTGTCTAATGTTGGTGTCTAGTGTATATATTGTGTATAATACCTACCTCCAGAATGAGTATTGTCTCTAAGATATTTTTGGTACTGTGTCACCCAAATAAATACCTTTATTTTTGGTAACACTGAGTATTGTCTTTACTTGTGTGAAAGTACTATGTAACTATAAGTGGTATTGCATGAGCTTTGCATGTCTCCTAGTTCAGCCTAAGCTGCTCTGCTATAGCTGCCTCCATCAGCCTAAGCTGCTAGAACACTACTACATTTCACTAATAAGGGATAACTGGACCTGGTATAAGGTGTAAGTACCCAAGGTACCCACTACAAACCAGGCCAGCCTCCTACACTGAACAGGTGAGGAGAAGTGCTGCCCCTGCCTGTGCTTTGTTGGGCTATTCTGCAGTTGCTGCTTCTGCCTGTGAAAGACTGGACTCTGTTGTGCATTCCTGCTTGAAGAAGAATCTCCAAGGGCTTGTACTGAGCTTGCCTCCTGTTTTGAAGTCTCAGGGCCATCAAAGACTTCCTCTGCCAGCACTTGGACTCTCTGCTGAGACTCCAGCCCTGCCAAGTGGTGTCCTATCCAATCCCTGGACCCTTGAAAGGTGAAGTTGGCAGAACAAGAGCTGAAATCCACGCACAGAACGCAGTGTAGGGAAATGTTCAACATAACATCTGCAACGCGGCTGATAAACGAAGCGCCACCCGCTTCGTGGCTCAAATCGACGCTCTAATTGCATCACGGCTGGGAGATCGATGCATCATGGCTGGAGAAACGACACAACACCCGCTTGCGGATGCTAACGACGCAACACCTGCAACTGGATTTCTTACGCATCGTCCCTGGGCGTTTGTGTAAAATCAATGTTTCCATTGTTTTCTATGGGGTAAGACTCTTATTCTTTCAAAAATTCATATCTTTGTAGAGACAACACGAAGCGTCTACTGCATACGGTGGAAAGGCACAGCGTGTGGGGAGGAAACCATGCTGCTCAGCATAGACGTAGAGAAAGCGTTTGACTGTGTCCAGTGGACACACCTCCACGCAACGCTTGGACACTTTGGCCTGGGGACTCTGTTTCAGGCCTGGATAGTGGGGGCCTATAGCCAACCGAAGGCCTCGGTCAGGGTCAATGGGGTGTCACCTACCCCCTTCTCGGTGGGCCGCGGGATCCGCCAGGGGTGCCCGCTGTACTCCCTTCTCTTTGCTCTATATATATGGAGCCTTTTGCGCAGAGAGTGAGGGATAGGCCGGAGATTACTGGGGTCAGATTTGGAGGGGAAGCATACACGATTGTGCTTTACGCAGATGATGTTGTGGTGACACTCGACGACCCGGTGAGGGCTCTTCCGGTCTTTCTAGAGGAGGTGGAGGCTTTTGTGTGGTGTCGGGCTTCCGGGTGAATCTATCGAAGTCCTGGGTGCTTGCCCTTGTGCTCCTGAGGGAGACGATGAATGACTTAACACAGCCCTACCCTTTTTGGGGGAGGAGGGCTCCGTCCCTTGCCTAGGTCTCCGGATCGCCCGAAAGGTGTTGAGACTGCCTCTGTGAACTACCGGCTCCTCCTGCGGGGAGGTCAGGGCCGACCTCGCAGGGTGGAGACGCTATCTCATCTCGTGGACCAGCAGAATAGCAGCCGTCAAAATGTTGATCCTCCCCAAGGCCCTCTTCCCTTTTCTATTGCAACCTGCAGAGCCTCTGTCCGGCACCCTACAGGTGCTGCAGAGAGAAATCAATCACTTTATATGGGGGGGGTCAGAGGCCAAGAATGGCCGGCATCCTGGCGAGTCAGAGGGGCGGGGGTCTTTGCAGTTCCATTATCTGTCCCACAGCCACGACTACAAGCTAATGCTCCCGGGGGGGGAGGGGTGGGTAGATGGAAGGTCAGGGGGGGACTGGCCTGTTTCTCCTTGGGGAACGTTGGGTGCTGCGACACCCTGCTGTGTCTTTATCCCTTTCTTTCCCTTTCTCTGTTTCTTTACACTTAAAATCCTCAATAAAGAAATTTGAACAATAAAAATTCATATCTTGACTTGTGTATGTTGGATGTTTGCCATTTTGGTCTTGTTTGATTTAGATAAATATTGCCTATTTTGATAAACTGGTTTGGTGTCCATTTTGTAGTGCTTTTACTGTATTACTGTGTGTGTTGGTACAAATACTTTACACATTGCTTCTCAGATAAGTCTGACTGCTTGTGCCAAGCTACCATGGGGGTAAGCAGGGGTTATCTAAGTGTGTTTCTCCATTGTCCTGACTAGTGTGAGGGTCCCTGCTTGGACAGAGTACAAACTGACTGCCAACCAGAGACCCCATTTCTAACAGTCACAAAGCATAGTAGCCAGGCACTGTGTAGGGAAAAGCATAGTCTTTGTCATCCTGAGACTTCCTGAACAGGGGGCAAGCCAATAAGCCCTTGAAGATCACTTGGCACAAGGCAGAGTCCAGCTATCCTTTAACAGAATCAAAGAGCAGCAGGCCAACAAGTAGAAAAGCAGTCATTTTCAAAAAGCAGTCCATTTGAGTTCTTCACGCAGCAAAGCAGCTCTTCGGACAGGGGCTCAGTTAAAGATCCAGATGTGTCTGATTTGGTAGGGTCTTATACCCAAATGTGCCTTTGAAGTGGGTGTGGCGTCAAAGAGGGGCCTTAGAAGGGCACAAAGATCCTTTCTTCCTAGCCCTGGTTCCAGAGTATCAATGGGGGTAATCAGCCCTGTGTGTGGGGACAGGCATTTCCACATTCAAGTCTAAGGGCCGGATTTAGAGTTTGGTGGATGGGTTACTCAGTCACAAACGTGATTCCATTATATCCTATGGAAATCGTTATACGGGGGACTGGATATCCGTCATGTTTGTGACAGTGTAACACGTCTGACAATCTCTAAATCAGGCCCTAAGTGTCAGCCTCCTCCACCCCTCCTGCCCATCAGAATGCAGATGAGTGCTCAGATACACCTAGCTTTCCTGTGTTTGTGGCTGTCTAGAGGGAATGCACAAAGTGTAGCTGTCACCTACCACAGAGGTGTATTGGAGCCATGCTGCAAGGCACATAGAGCAATAAGGGCAGAGAAATGCTCACTTTCTAAAAGTGCAATTTCAAAAATAGTAATGATAAATCCAACTTTACCGGTAAAGAGGGATCATCATTACTGTTCCAATGTTATGAAAAACCATGTAGCTACTACTTTCTGATCAGTAATTGCAGCTTAAAAATATATTAAGGAATTCCCAGTGCTGGCTTATGAGAGGAGTAGTGCTCACAGTAGTGAAAATGTAATTGGGAGTTTTTCACTACCAGGACATGTAAAATGTTTAAGTACAGGTCCTGCCTTTTACTTACCTAGCACCCTGCCTACCTTAGGTGTGACCTATGTGTAATAAAAGGGGAGTGTATGGCTTGGCAAGGGGTTTTAAATGGCAAGTTGACATGGCAGTGAAACTGCACATACAGACTCTGCAGTGGCAGGCCTAAGACCTGTTTAAAGTGCTACTTAAGTGCTGCTGGCCCACTACTAGCATTTAATTTTCAGGCCATGAGTATATGGTATACCACTTACAAGGGGCCTATAAGTAAATTAAATTGTGGATACACCAATGTTACCATGTTAAGGGGAGAAGCACATGCACTTTAGCTCTGGTCAGCAGTGGTAAAGTGCTTAGAGTCCTGGGCCAACAAAAAGATACAGCAAAAATGGAGGGAACAAAAGAAAAAAGTCTAGGTGTGACCCTGCAAAAAGGGCAATTTCCAGCACCAACTGAACTCAACAGTGTGGAAGGAAAGTATGTGGAGATTTCCATGTGGCTGCACAGCAAATGTCTCTCAATGAAGCCTCACTAAAAGAAGCCCAAAAGGCTGACATTCCTCTAGTGGATCTACCTTCAATGACTATAGGAATAGGAGACTGACACTATTAATAAAACATGAAAATGGTGGACTTAATCTACCTAGACAGAGTCGTTGTTGAGGGATAAGATAACTTATTTGTGACAAATAATGCTTCCACTTTGCAGAATGAAGCCATTCTGTTCAAATACACAGAGAGACCCTGATGCAAGTCATGAGTATGAAGCATCTCCTTCTCGATCATAGAGGGCTCAGGATAAAATACTGGTAAGACAATATCCTGAGAACAGTGAAATGAAAATGGAACCTTGAGAGAAAAAAGAGAGACTAGGTTGATGGACCACTTTATCGGGAAAAAAATGAATGAAAGGGGAAACTGAAAGTAACCCATCCAATTTCCCCCACCCTATGTCCTGAACAGATTGCCACCAGAAAAAACACCTTTCAGATCAATAATTTGGGATCAATGGATTTGAGTGGCTCAAATTGTGGAAGAGTTAAAGTTCTAAGAACCAGGGGTAAATCCCACAGTGGAACTGGGGAATGTATTGACGGGCATTGAAGAAAACAAACTTCATAAGAGGTGTGAGAAGAAGGGGTACATTCTGCTACAACCTTCCCACCCCAAATGCTTGAATTGAAGCCCATTCAGCTCTAATGTGGAAGACTGCTAATACAAAGCTGAAACCATCCTGTAAAATAATCAAAAATTCTTACTGGATCATTAAGAGTATGCTGTAACCCCTTGGACAGACAGCATTTCTCAAAAATTTTCCAATAGCGATTGTATGATTTTTGAGTGGATGAAGCTACCTCCTAAACCTACACAATTTGAAGCACTAAGGCCCATGTTTAACAGAAAATAGGCAGCGCTGCGCTCCGTCATTTTCACCACAAAGGTATGCGCCATATTTCATTGAATATGGCGCACCCGTGTTGTCCCCTGGGCTGGCATTGAATTGAGCTGCCAAGCACCAACGGAGGCATCCTTTCACCATTGTGCAAGGATGTCTGCATTGAGGGTTTTGATTATGTATGTGTGGAAAGGTGTCACTTCCTGCATATAAACAATCATTAATGGCTAAATGCAGCACACACAGAAGTGCCAAAGTGTCATTTTGAAATGATTGTTTATGTGCAGGAAGGGACACCTTCCCGCACATAAACAATCATGTCTGGCATTTTGGGCTTTGTATGCATGCTGCAGAATGCAGCACACATAGACAAAGCAAAAAATTAGAAGGAATAAAAGTATTACTCCTCGTTGCACTTTGCTAATGCCACCCCTGGGTGTGTGAAGGGGTCATATTTACAAGGTGGTGTTAAGACACAAAATATGACGCAGGGCACTGAGCCACTGGAGTGTCACAAATACTGACGCTCCAGTGATGCTAGGGGCTCTAAAATATGCCCCTGAGTGGTTGGGAGAAAGTGGCTCGCTCAAAAGAAAGAGAAATTTTAGAAACAAAGATGAGCAGCAACAGAGATGGAGGAGAAATGTAGTGGACGGACCTAGATTATATCCTGCAATTTCTAAGGAGAAATCTGAGAAATCGAAAAGGCCAGAGGTTACGGGAGAAAAAGATGAGAAGAAATCTGACTTTGATAGTGATTCAGGAGAATATATATTGGACGAATTATTGGCTGCACGTTCACCACCGTATGTGGTTCTTGTGAGAAATACTGAGAATGCTTAAACTACTAATGTGACAGTTGCTACAGCTCCTGCTGACCTGAATTCAATTTGAATTGAGAGATCATTACAGATGATACTTATGTTATGATACATCCTGTTGTACAACCTATCTAATCATGTACCGGCCCAAGTTGAAACTGCACCAGCAGTGATGCCTCCAGGTGTTACTACTTCTATAGTGACTGTACCAGCACCTGCTCCTAAGGTTAAAAGAGCACAGCTAGTAGAGATTTGTACAGCAACTGCTCTGATTAATATTGCCACAAATACTGTTGCTCAAGGAGCTGCTGGAGAAGCACCTGTGACAGGGTTTATCCCAACTTCGCAGAATTAAAAGATTCTTGCATGGACACCACCGCAGACCATTATTCATTAAGGGAACGCAGAAGGATTGTCTTTACGACACAAACCATACAAGATGAGACAAATGTATTTGAAGATGTGATTTTCTCTCTCTGGATTGAGGAACTGTCAAATATAGTACAAAGACAGAGAACACAAGAAGTATAGATCCCATTCAGAGTACAGAGAAAAAAAGACCATTAAATGTCCATTAATGACCATTAAAAATAGAATTAGAAGCAATATCTAGAGGATGTGTACATCTTGAACATGTGAATCAATACCAGGAAAAATAATTGATCTATTTGAGCACAGAAATTACTGGACGTGCAGCAGCTACACATGCTAAATTAACTGAATTGGCCAGATAGTAGGAAGTTGATCTTTCAAAAAGTGTCCACCTGCAGAAAAGTTGTAAGGTACAACTAGATGATGAGGCAATTGAGACAATGTGTTTTTCATGAATGCGATCACACAACTGAGTTATTAAAATGCATTTTTGAATCAAGTGAATTTGAGAAATTAGAGAGAACATGGACAAAGAAACATGAAAAGATAAAGAAAAAAAAATCAGAGGTGGCAGAAGTAAAAGGCAAGCCACCTCCAGGTCCCCCAGATGAAAGAGAATCTTCAGCTTATCCTTTAAGAAAAGTACTAGGTGGAGGGTATGTTCATGTGCCATGGAGTAGGGAAGCATGTATTAACAACTTCCCAAAATTGAGGGAGAACCCTATGCAGTGGTATACACAGGTTGAAAGTTTGTAAAAGTGCTGTACATTGGACAAGCTCTGAGCCACAGAGAAATACCCGCACTAATACACCATCTCCTATTGTGATGGATAACTACAATGACGTGATTACTTTCTTGAAAAGCAGGGTGCCTCCTAAGGACTTATATCATGTGAGGCTAAAGAGAATACAGCAAGAAGTGAGTCAGTCCATGAATATTCTGAATGGTTGTTAAAGGCATTCCAGCAGCACAATGGTCAATCACACTTTCAGCCAAGTGATACGGGATTCTTTATTTTACAGTTTGTTATTGGACTGAGACCAGAGATTAGTCAGCATATACAACAGAATGTGCTTTACTGCCAGACAAGTTGCTGGATAGGATTCTGAAATACACAAAGTATTGTACCGAGGGACAGGAGGTGAGGCAAAAAAATCTTAAGGAAAAGTAAATGCTAGCCCAAACGACAATGGCACAGAAAAGATTTCAGAATCAGTCATTTGCAGGAAATGTCAGGACAATGCAAGGTGTTCGTTTTCAAAATGAAATGCAAGTGGCTGGTTTTCAAGCAGGACTTCAGGGTGTTCAAGGAGGCATGGTTGGTTCTCATGGTATGGGTCGGGGAGCTCGACAGATCCAAATTCTGGGGTAAATGTTGTAACGTTGAAGAAAATGACTCCTTGTCATTTCCTTAACTAGATTGGGCATTGGAATAGGGATTATAGGCTGAATCCAGATAGAATAAGTGGTAATAACCCAAAGCAAGGAGGACATCAGATACAGAATGAACCAATTCAGCAAATGCAGGTGCCAATGCAGACACAGGTTCCAGTGATGCAGGTTTCCATAGACCCGGATGACTCCATAAAATGTGGGTAATCCCAGATTTAACATTAATCAGATGCCCAGAGTATATACAAATCCATTTTAGACCCAGAATCAGAACCCATTTCAACAGTTTCCTATGTTGTAAAATGAGAGCTGTGGCTCTGATAATTTGTAATGACGAAGCCTGAGGGGCGAGGGAGATTACACGGTCTTAGAAGCAGACCAGAGTAGACCATTTGTAGAAGGTGAGGTAAATGTCCACCAAATGTCATTTCTTGTTGATACCGGAGTTACCCGTTACATTGTTAGAACAGCGGAAGTCCCAGGCCTACCCCTCTCGCAAAAGAGGTTCCAAGTTATAGATCTTACAAATAAACAGATCACAAATCCAGTTTCAGAAGAAGTTCCTATAAAATAGGTTCACTTGAAGTGAAGCACAAGTTTGTTGTGTGTGACTCAAGTCCTGTAAACCTGCTAGGAGGAAGTTTATTGTGCAAGTTAAATTTCACAATCTACTGTGACTTCCAGACACATGATAAGGATGTGGAATTTAAGTTGGTCCAACATGATGCTGTAACACTGAATCCAAAGAGAACAGTAGAGGAATTGCCCCTGATTTGAGTAAGACTGTGAACCCAGAAGTATGGGACTTTATAGCAAAAAGACATCAGGCTAATCAAAAGTGTAGAACCAGTCCGTATCACAGTGAAGCCTAACACAGTTTTTCCGAGAACACCACCATATAAATTGACCTGACGGTGGCAGGAATAACACCAATAGCTGAAGATATGTTGACGAAAGGGATTCTGAGAGAGATTGTTGGGAGCCCTTACAGCTTGCCAATTATGGGCTTGCAGAAACCTAACAGGAAGTACAAGTCCAGGATCTCCGAAAAATTACTGACATTGTTGTTCCATGTTGTCCCCCGTACAGAATCCAGCCAACATCCTTTTCCAAATTCCATTAATTGCAGAATGGTTTACCAATGTGGAACATTGACAAGCCTTTTTCTCCATCTCACTGCACGAAGACAGTCAATTTTTGTTCTCTTTCGCATTTTGAGAAAGATTTTGGCATGATGCCGAGTTCCACAAAGGTATACTGAAAGTCCTTCTATTTTCAATAACATTTTTAAAAAAAATCTTGAGTCTCTGCAGATGCCTTGTGATGCAGATCTTGTGCAGTATATCGATGACAAAAATGTGGCATCAAGCACCTTAGAAGCTTGCAAACAGGATACCATTGCCTTCCTCAATCACCTACCTGTGAATGGACATAAAGTCTCTCCGAGCAACTGCAATATTGTAAAACAAAATAGTCTAACACTTGGGACATATCTTTGAAAAGAGAATGAGAAAGGTATCACAGGAAAGAACTGTTGTGCCCCAGCACTAGGAATGCCACAGGAATGCCAGATTACAGGAAGATGTTCACATTGTTTTAAAGTGAGAGAGAGGGCTGCACTCTCTCAATGAGTGTTTACTCAGATGCATGGAGATTCAAGAAGACATGTGGAATACTTTTCAATATTGTTTACACATTGAGAGACAGGGGAGGTACAGCCGAAACCTGTGTGTGCTAAGAAGAAACGGAAAATGAAAGGAAACGAAAGGTAGAAAAAGGAGAAAAGGGGTTTCAGCTCATAGGACTAAACCTCCCATGAGCCCTCGCGCAGGTATGACACGTCTCCCGCTACACCTCACGCATACCAGTCATATCCAGACCGGCTACTTTAATGACTGATCCTCCCCGGCCTGCACACAACCGGCTGGGAAAAGAGCCAGAATAGGTGACACTACAGATCGCCCCTTTGACAAAGTAAGTCCTTCAATCCTAAAAAAAAAAATGGGGGGGGGGGGGGCGCAGCTTGGAATTGCTTGTGAGCGAGCAAGCTCCTCGCCGCTATTTGTTCATGACTGATAAGATGAGTGTATACGCTGACTCAGTTCGTCTTTTCCTCACATGATTTTCATTTGTCCCTGTATGTTTGCCATAATTTATGTCGTTTTGTGTTAAAAACGGGCCAGTGCGAGTGGGGTTTCCGCTGCTAATATGCAGCAGTCTTACCCCACTGATTTGACATGTCGAGCCATTCATGTATATATCGCCATTGGAGACACATTTCTGTTTTTTACAGGGGCACAGCAACATCCTAGGGAAACGTTACCTACTTTAGCTTTAGGTCTCTTGTATAATTTCTGCATAGAGGTCCCGACAGCAAATAATACCCAGTACCCCTATTTCTTCCTGATGGGATGTTGTTTACCTTACTGCAATTATCATACCTTTATTACCTTTCTTATGATTCCCTGTATGAAGAAACAGTGTTCTTTGAGCTAGACCTAAGAGCACCGGTGACAGTACCACTACAAGGAGCAGTTCTGCAAGAGGCACAACAGCATGGAAGAGAAAGGGGTGAAGAACTGCAGTCAGGTGCACTAATCTAGTTCCCTGAGATCTCACAAAGTAGCACTGAAGTTTCTGGTGAAGAAGAAAGAGAAGCAAGAGCTCAACCTAAAGTAACAGTTCAGTCCTCACCAGAACAACTAGAAGATCCAGGTGAAGGGACACGTTCTGGATCAAGAAGAGTAACTTGTAATGCTGAATTGGCAATAACCTATGGACAAAAGAAATTGAGATTAAGTGTGTCAGTTGAATGAATACCGCCAACAAGTGCTGAGGAGACAGAGTCAAGTGGTACAAGTGACACAGAAGGAGAAGATCAACAAACTCCCAAGAGATCAAAAAGAGGGAGTATACCTTCTTGGAGGAATTCTGCACCTGAATGGAATTACTACGTGAATCAAGTGCTAAATGTCCCAATATCAGATTTCAATGACTTGAATACAGAGCTGCCTGAACCACCTTGCTGCCATTTTGAGTATGAGACTGGGAAAAGCAGCTGAAAACAAATTCGGAAAGAAACAAAGCTGCTCTGAGCAGCGTCAGGACTGGCAGCTGCGTAGCATGGGAGCCTGTACCTGCAGCTGAAGCGACGAGGGACAGAGGAGAGACGGCAATGGAGGAGGTAAGTTCTTTTCTTTCTTTCATTTGTAATAAATGACCCCTGCCCCTCCACCCTTCCCCGTGCGCTGCACCTGCCCCTTTAAAGAGTAGCGAGCTGCAGCTGAGATTAGAAACTCTTTCGTTCATGGAATGCACATAATGCAATTGTTCTGACATTGACTGATGATTTTGTTTATTATTATTATTTGATATTGATTACATCATATGCTGATTTCAATAAAGATGAGCTATAAAAAGACTGATAAATAAAGCTTTTGAAATCACAACCACTCTCATTTTTGATTGGAAATAATACTTGAAATCGTGATGACTCTTTAACTGATGCACATCTTGTGGTTAATCTCATCTGGCATCAAAAGTCCATCGACCTAAGGTGCTGGGATCGCTCCCTGATGAGTTGTTTAGTCTTTCCTCATGAATGGATATTTAACTGAGATCGCTGCTCCACCAGCCTCATCCATATTTGCAACTGAAACAACTGTTACTTATCCTTAAAGCACCACAGATTCAAGGCAGAACTACATTTTCATGATTGAAATTTCATTTTCATCTCTCCCGCTCATGACATGGATACTACATGTACTTTGCCCTGGGAAATAAAGTTAGACTCTGGTCCCCTCCTGAGCATCAGCAGAGCTGTACACAGAGACAGGTTACCAGTTGTTACACCATTTACAGGTGGTATGTAATGTTTACTATACAGTCTTTACCATGCCAGACGCTACTACGCAAGTAAATACAATGAAAGACTTTACCATGCAACTAGGTGTCTTTTTTAATAACAATTTTTATGTCACTTAAAAGTGATGGTTTAAAGTTTAAAATAAGGGGTATTTAGAGTTTCAGGGGCAGGGATTGGTAAAGGTCGGTAAGGCTTTTCTAGGGTTCAGGGCAGGTAGTGGTAAAGGGAGGTAAGGGGGTAATTAGGGTTCAGGGATGTACAGTGGTAAAGGGTGCCAAGGTGATTTTAGGGTTCGGGGTGGGTAGTAGTAAAGGGAGCCTAGGGGTTTATAGGGTTTAGAGGCAGACAGAGCTAATGGAAGGAAGAGGTTTTTAGGGTCAAGGGCTTAGGGGTAAAGTGAGGTAAGGTGTTCTTCTGGTTTAGTGGGGTCACGAGGTAAAGCGTAGTAAAAATAAAAGGGAGACTTGGAGGCTATCCAGAACAGGAGAAGGAAAAAATATTTTTAGAAAAGGGGGTTTGGAGAGTAATCTTCCCCCAAAAAAATATGTGCCTGTGTATGTAATCTAAACATATGAACATGTATATATGCATATAAACATACATATTTATATTTGAACATATACAGATACAAACACACACACACACACACACACACACACACATATATACAAATTCCTTGAGTTAGTAAAGGAGAAACCGCACTCCAAAAGTCTCCTTATTCAAAACTTCTTTATTTCTGGGCTCCGATTAAATCAAACTTGACACAATGTTGCCCAACACGTTTCGGTCATGGCGACCTTGTTCACAGGCATTTCCGGTCATGAACCCTTTCTATATATAGATGTAAAACAAAAATATCAGCCATTACAATGGCCAATCCGTGGTAAAATACCATGATGTAATACAGCGACAACATGCACTGTACAGGCATGCATGGTAAAAACTGATATTCTTCACAGGTACCTCAACATCTTCTCAATAAAGGTGGCATTTGCTCAAGAGCCATTTGCAGCAGAAGACCAGAGGTTATATGTTTGAGGCAAGAAATGACCAGGCAGAACAACAATCACATTGAGTCTCTCAGCTAAGCCTAACGCTTCTCTGACCACAATTATTTCATTAAAGGGCAAGCTTTGGCAGGAAAGTCCGTTTCAGAAACTGTGGCTCAAGGACAGTTCAATGAACATTAACAAGGCCAATCGATTTTAAAATGAAGCAAACATTAATGCATACACAGAAGAAATCAAGCACTCAACATTATAAAAATATTTGTGGTTCCTGGAAGACCGACTGTGCCGCCTCCTTTCTGGGTCAGCCAATGAGAGGAGGTGGCAGTCTTATTCATCACAGAAGGGAATAGGGTTAGTGGGATTGCTGATGCCACCCCACTCTCTGACGAGCTTCACTGATGGACATTTGGCCTAGGGCATTTGAGGACTTAAAAATGAAGCACCCAGGCCCAAGTCCATTAGTTACGCTTCCCCTCGCTCACAGAAGACTTAGCTGGGCTGTGGAGGTCATGCCCACTGGGCTGTGAAATCTTCAGCTCGGCAAAATTCGGCTCAGGCACCCTTTCATTGTGCCCATGTACAGCGCCTGTTTGCCTGACACAGCTGGAACATTTTATGACATATACACGCATGCTGTATGGATGACCCTTCCTACTGCTATCAACAGTACACTCCTCCCCAAAGCGAGCACCTATGAGCAGTACATTCCTTTTTCTCCATAGAGCCCCTACCAGCAGTACACACCTTCTGCCCCAAGCGAGCACCTACAAGCAGTACATATCTTGTTGTCTAGAGGGCACCTGAGAGCAATACATTCCTTGCCCCTTAGGGAGCACCTACCAGCAATACAATGATTCTCCCTCTTCTCCCCCAGGGAGTACCTATCAGTAGTACACTCAACTCCCTAGAGAACACCTATGGAATGTACTTTCTGTTTCCCCCACAAAGAACCTACCAGATGTAAGCACCTTCTCCCCTAGAGAGCGCAGTCTCTTCCAAAAAAGCATCTATCAGCAGTCCACTCCTCTCCCCAAAGAGGCCTTTGGAGCAGTACATCCTAACACCTCCCCCAACAAGCACCTACTCGAAGAACACTCTTTTCCTGAAGAGTACCTACCAGGAATACACTCCTTCTCCCACTAAAGAACACCTACCAGCAGCAAACAGAGAGCACCTACTAGCAGTACATTCCTTCTTCAACAAAGTGCATCTACCAGCAGAACCCCCCTTCTTCCCCAAGAGCACCTACCAGCAGTACAATCTTGCCACTTTCTAGCACCAGTTCTAGAGGGTAGTGTTGAGTGATCTTTGAAACAGCACGCACAGACTGTATCTGGGGAAAAGATGAGATAAAAGTGAGATTAGCAACATAATAATCAAATTACCAAGTACTCCAGGTGCAATTGATTGTGATTGAGGGGCTGGTGTAGAGGAAAGATGACCTTCCCAAATGTGGAAAGTTGAAGTAGTTTCAACAAATGTTTGAACCCAACACAATCTCTACTTTTCTCTATGAAGTGTACGCAAGCACTTTAGCACAGTATGGTAAATTTGAAATGGGGTGGCAGAGATCAGGGTCAGATAGGTCCAGTATAGTTTTGCTTCATCAGAAGGGTTATAAAAGCATCTCTTAACTTGCCTGGCATTATCTCAGCTTGGGTGAAGAATCGATAATTATTTGAAGGTAATAGCCAATGACTGCAGCAAGATCTTTTAAATCTTTAGAGAGAAATGTGGCCGTGGGAAACACCAGAAAAAACAACAGCAAGGCAGATATTATTAAGGAAGTACAACAATTGTAGATGGTATGCAGGTTAAAGGTACTTATCTGTAAGGGAGTCTAGTGCATCTATAACAAGACTTAGACAGTGTGTAGAATGACCTTTGCCTATATGGGACACATAATCAGTTCTACTATGTGCTTAAAAGCAAGCTCCTCACAGTATCTGGATTAAGGTTATTAGAGCTGACATCCTTGGCAGTCCCCCAAACTTTTTGCCTTCTTTCCTTCTGTTTGCTGAACATTTTTTTATTTGCTTCAGAACTCTGCATACTTTACCACTGCTACCCTGTGCTAAAGTGCATGTGCGTTGTCCTTTAAGCATGGCATAATTGGCTTACACCCAATAGCACATTTAATTTACTTGTAAGCCCCTAGTAAACTAGTACTGCATGTACACAGGACCTGTAAATGAAATGCTATTAGTAGGCCTGCAGCACTTATTGTGCACCCACTTATGTGGCCTTTTAACTATTTTTTAGGTGCACCATTGCAGCCTGTGTGTGCAGTTTTAAACTGCCATTTTGACCTGGAAAAGTAAACCTTTTGCCAAGTCTAAACCTTCCTTTTTAATGCTTAAAAGTCACCCTTAGGGAAGGCCCCACACAGCCCCTAGGGCGGGGTGTGTTGTATTTAAAATGTTCCACATATACTTTTAGGTTTCACATGTGCTGGTAGTGAAAAACTCTCAAATTTGTTTTTCACTACTGCAAGGCCTACCTTCCTCATAGGATAACATTGGACTACTTTACTGCATTTAATAAGTGATAACTCTTGATTGGGAGCAGGTATGAAAATCAAGTATGGTGCATGAGGAACTGTAATTTAAAACCCTCTTTAATAGTAAAGTCAGATTAAGTCACAATTCTGAAAATTCCACTATTAGAAAGTTGGCATTTCTTTGTCCTAACCATTTGGTTCATGCAGCATGTTCCCGGTTCACATGACTAGATGCAGATGGCAGTTGGCCTTTGTGAATTCCTCCCAAACAGTGTCACAATAAAGGGTCTGGCTGTTGGCAAGATGGGCCATCCTGGCTGAATGAGGGGGTGGAGGTGTCACCTACTACACTTGCACGTAAAAGGCACTGGCCCAGGACATTCACAAGGAACCTCATACTAGCCTATTGTGCCCCCAGACAGACTAGGGTGATCACCTGGCATGGAGGAAAATTCTGGACAGGACTGTAAAAAATTCAGGAGAAAGGGTCAAAATTCAGGACAAAAATCCTGGACAAAGCGTAAAAATTCAGGATAAAATGCCAAGACAAAAGGTCACCTCAACGGACACATCCACAGAGAGGCCATACCCCACTACTTTATCAGTGCATTTATCTACTAATTTCTACATAGCACTGTTTATTCACTATGGTCTTTTTGCGATTGCCTCCAGGTATGCTACATTCAGGTGACACATTACATCCTTATTCAATAGTAAATAAATGACCTTGAGCACTGAGTCAAGGCCATCACAACTCCCTAAATTCACCCAATCTTACTTGGAGAGAAAGCAACAGCAACATTTTGATTATGTTTCTAAACATTTTAAAAGCTGGGAAACATAAAGGTAAGTGACGTTCTGCTAGTTGAAACAAGTTGAACAAAAACATCTGGTTCACCTCAACCTCCAGTGGACTTTAAACCTAAAAAACATTAATGAGGCAGAGAAGATGGTGTGGGTGACAGTCTCACTCTTAATGTCAGGATGTGAGGTACTCATAACTTGTTAGTAGTCTCAAAGCACAAAAGTATGCATCTGGGACTCTACATTTACCACAGAACTGGGAGCCTGAACTATTATTCAAAGCAAATTAAAGAGGAGGATGAAATCGAGATCAGATGGGAGATCCACAGCAACTAAATCAAAGGGTTGTTGCTAAGAACTGGTTAAATAAGGATGAGAAGAACAAGTCAGGACAATTCCTAAATTCAGACAAGATGGATTCATCATGAGTATCAGAAAATATTTCGTATCTGAAGAGTTGTCCCAGGAGAAATAGAAGAGCCACTGTCAAGTGGTTGGACAAGCAGCATACCCTGGCAAACGCTTCTGGTGCAATGGTTGTCTTGTTGTGCTTATGAAGGGTAAGCTGGGGCCAGACTCCTTGAAAGTTGTCCTGAGTAATTGCCCACTCTGTCCCTGTCTTAAAATTGTTTTGCAGTAGAGCCAAGACCAAACCAGTGTTCAGGGCCATCCCTAAGTGCCAAAGTACACGCAGAACCTTCAAAATAATCGGGATGTAAATTACACAAACAAAATCTAAGAACATGAGAAAGATTTTAAAATGTAAGAAGGGTTTCTTTAATATACGGTAGTGTTTTCCCCTTTATATACAATTAGACCCCTGATTGAACTGGCAATCAGTTACCTTTCGACACCTAGAGATTAATATCTACCATTCTCCCACTGATTCGTAGAATGGAAATCTAGGCAATCTGGGTTGCTCTCTGGCTGCCCTGCCGTCCCCCCGCATGAGATGGGGCTTACCCAATAAAGACTTTAAGGAGGTTTACTGCACTACTCATTTTTTCCTACTGACTATTCTATAGAACGCTACCTGGGGTTATTCCGCACAGCTTTCTCTTGCATTACTATACCCGAAAAATCATTAACACAAAGAAACTTTATGCTCCTGCACTACCTTTGCTAGGCCTTCACACTCTCACAGGAAGGCTAAGCTCGGGGGAACTCCATCAGTAGCATGCTGAAGGCCTCTTAAAATTGGGGGAATTATTTTTTGATGACGAGCTACTAGATTTCCAAACCCTTATGCCAGACTACAATCTTCACCCGGGTCAACTCCTTGCTTACATAGACCTTAAACAATCATTACATGCCCTATTTCATCTCTGCCAACTGGCACCAACCCCACATGAGGTTTGACAAACACTCTACACCATAGATACTGGTGGAACACTGATAAGATGGGTGTACAGAGTTTTCCTGCAAAATGGATACCACTCCAGGGCTTTTCTCCGTACTGCCTGGGAGACTGTCATGGTCAAACGTCTGCACGATATGGATGATCCCAACAAAGTATCCCACCTCTACAGTTTTAAGTATATTCAATTTAATATTCTGAACTAAACCTACTTTGCACCTGCACAAATTAACAAAATATACATGGGAGCCTTAGCTGCGTGTCCCATGCCGATTTGCTTCATATGCTTTACTCTTGCCCCACACTCCTTTCATACTGGCAGAGAGTTCTTCAGGTGCTGTTGAACACGATGGCCCATGTACAAACAAATTACCCAGAAGTATTTCTATTGGGCATATTCCCCTGCCCTAAGTTCGAGAAACCCTCCACCAAGTGGCTCGACATGTCACTTTGTCTGGCAAATCCCAATAGTACTGGAAGGATTCACTTCCTCTGACAATCGTTGAGTTGGACCAAGATCTCGCTCTCTTGATTTCAATCTGAGAGCACCCTGTTACAAAGAGACGAATGAGAGGTCTTAGAAAATATTGTATAGCACAGATGTGGGATATTTAGGTGGAGGACTTTAAAGACTGCACAAGGACAATACTTTTCCCCCTATAAACCACTCCAAACACATACACTCTTGGTTTCTATGTTCCTGTTCTTCTTGCCACATCTAGGCAACTACACAAGGCAGTGGTCTACGGGCACCTATCTCTGACACACTGTCGTGATTTCACCACTAGAACACTTTCTTATAGGCACCAGAGGGTTAATTGCTATGCTCCCTATGGTGATAAGCAAGGCAGCGGAAACTGGGCAGGAAGGGACAGATCAGTTTGTTACACAGAAAAATGTAAAAAGTGTGTGCTAACTCTTCATAAATGTAATTAGCCCAGTACTCTTCTTCTAGAAATGTACAATGGAATCTGTAGCTACTGACCGGACTACTATCCTGCTGTGCAACCTCTTTTGCCATGGAACAATAAAATTGTTTAAAAAAACATATGGTATTGTTTCTGTTTAGTACATTAGATCACAAGATTGCATTGGCATTTATATGAAGTGAAAGGTTCTAAACATGAACCTTAACACATTCATTAACCTTCCTTCTTGACAACACCACAAGTGAACAAACTGAACCAATTCTCTAGTGTCCCTTACATCATGGCCAATATTATTGTTATGGATGGTGAACATTATAAAACATACTAGTGAGTTTTTTTGTAAACAGCCATCTTAAACTTAATTACTTAAAAGTGCTCTCAAATGTCACTTTCAAGTAAATGAGAGACATGAAGTAAATTGGTTTGACTTAGATCACACATCATGCAGGAAATCTGGAGTTTGAACCCAGGCTTTCTGATCACACATAGTGCAATTAAGCCACTGACTAGGTTAACTGCTCTTTCTCAACCCCCTTTAAAACCAGAAGACAGTGTTTTTGTACAATTCTGTAGGATGATTAGCATACCGTGGTAAAAGTAAGAACACTGTGTTAAAGAAATACAGATTACAGGTGAATCAGACAATACCTAAAAAAGAAAAAGGATTGTAATGAAGGTAAGTGAAGGCAGGACACCATATGTTAACATCACTGGCGTTATCACACACTACATAGCTATTCAGTGAAGCAGTTGATGTGTATTAAAAACTTATGGATGCTGCTGTGGGACAAGGGTCAGTGAGTGCAGAGGAGGAATCAAAGGTGAGGCTAAAAAGAATATTCTGTAACCATATTGTTGATCTTTCACCATCAAGTAACTGCATATAAAATAACACATACCTTAAATGAAAAATAAATGGAAGTTAAACTAATCAGTGGGAAATGCACTATTTTATGTTCTAAACCCTCTTTTGGTTAATGCGATCATTACGGATATCTTTGTGTGCAATCAGATGCCCATAGAACTGAATCCGGTTTGGTCCAGAAGGGAAAGTGACTTGTGTATGTTTAGTGCTATGTAGAACCTGAAAGTACTGCAAATGCGCAAGTCATCAGGGCCACTGGAATTATGCGATTGTGCGGCTGTGGCCGCTTAAACCATCATCTGCTGCATAATCTGCGGATTGTGACAAACAAAAAAATGTGTTTCTAGCCCTAACATGTACAAAAGTTACTAAAATTGTAGCTACAAGTGCTGCAGCACAGTCAAAGGTCCTTTGCAAAGGTTGACTTCTCACTTTTCTATTGCTATGTTTGGGTGCTAAGCTGATGTGCAACCGAAGCCCTGACAACGCTAGCAAGTGTAAAAATGACAAAATAATGAAGTATTACTATCAGACAATGTGCCTCATTACGCCACATAATTTGTCTTTTCTAGCCACATAATTTAGTCAACCCTGCCACACAATTTGGCCTTCTCCTGCCGCATAATTCCAGAGGCCTTGGTAATTATTTTAAAAGTGCATTACACACAGTATGATATAGGCTGCCACTAAAGGCATATATAAATTTAGGTTGAAGATAAAGTGCTTCTAAAGTATAGATTTCAATAATAAACAGATTATACCTAGTGCATACATGATTTATACATGTCCATTAAAAGCAGGCACTCCACAGCTCAGCCTGGAACACCCTTGCAATACCTCTCAAAACTAAAATATCTTTGCCAGCAGGAAGCTTCAAGTGACAGCATCAATTAATGCTTAGATCTTCTCCCAAGCAGCCTTTACGTTTCCAGATTTATCAGTTGCGCATATTTACATTTCTTTCAGGAAGTAGGTACCCCAACTATAAGGCCTGTTTCTTGTCAGTCTGCCCCTCCCTCGAGATCAGAGTACAGGAGACTACCTTCCTTGCACTCCAGCTGGGGAAAGCTCATTTTTGTTCTTCAGCTGAAAGGCTGAGATTATGGACAAATTCTGTCCGTCATGCCATCCATTACCGGCAATGGACAGTAGGGCTAGACTCACCCTAAGACAGACTGGGACCACAGCAGTGAGGCAGATAATTCCAGACACCTATGTAGGAGGAAAACTCTTGAAGCATCTTCCACTTCAAATTGAGCACCAGGTACATATATTTGACCTTCAAACTAAACTCTTCTGATCACTTCGTAACCTGTAGAAGACTCAGAAGAAGGTCTCTTCTGCTGACCTGCTGCAAGACGGGCTGCCTAGCTGCTGTGCTGGACTGCCGCAAGAAGGACTGCTCTGCTGCCCTGCTGCCTCAGGCAGAAGGAATGGACCTGAACCTTGGTGCTACCCCAGTCCTGGACCCTTGGAAGTTGGTATAGAGGTGCTCGGCCAACACAGTTGTGGTCTCCATCAGAACCGTCACAGCACAAAACAATCTGATGCAGCCCTCGCAGCTCATCAGAACTGGCGCAGCACAACACAACTTGACACTGAATCTCTCATTGCAGCCCTCACAGCCCCCCCCTAGGATCTGATGTAACATGAGGCAACTCGAAGCAGACCTCTCCTCACACCCATGAAGCTCCTTATCAGAACAAACACAGCTCAATGAAACTTGACAAAGGAGCCTGCTTGGTTCCTCGGAACCGCAGCTGAGCAGCGCAACACTCCACATCTAGGACATCAGGTACAATTCTCAGCAGTCCTAACCTGGTCCCTGTATCCAGTCCGCACTCCACCATGGTTGTCCTGAACTTGAGACTTGGTCCCAGTCTGGTGCGGCCCGATAACCTCAGTTGGTGCTTTGCGCTTCTATGGCAATATAATCACCTAAATCTTTAAAATTCCATATCTCGGGTTCTACGGATTAGACTTTTGTTGTTTTGGTGTCAAATACTTTATTGATTTTTACTATATTTTTCTAAATTGGTGTGGAATATTTCATGGGTTGTGTTTTCACTTTTTTACTGTTTAAGTGCTGCATAAAGACTTTACACACTTTATAGTTAACCTGACTGCTTTGTGCCAAGCTGTCAGAGGATTCAGCACAGGTTATTTTACAGATTTTGTGTTTCGCCCTGAAAGAGATTGTGTTTATTGCTTCAGGTTGGCTTCAACCAATAACCCAGTTTCTCACAAAGGTGTTACTACAGTGGCCCAAACTTAAACTTTACTAATTTGCAATAATTTGCACACAGGTTAATAATAGTTCACATTGGATACTGGAGGCACTAAAAATTATATATGTGCAATAGTTTTTCTTGGTCCTATTGAAATATTTCTAACATATTATCGGTTTTTATGATGGTCACTGTCATAGAAAAAGTAGATTGACTGCCATTCCCTGCATTGAGTACTAGTAAGACTATTTGCGTCGGTGCCATCCTAAGAAAGCTGCTTGCTCTGTTTTCTACAGACAGTTTATTTGAAAAGGCTGAAGTGGATTTCAAGTGTAGCAATATGACCTAAGGCTTAAATTGGTCCAAAAATACAAGCTCTGCTATGTGAGAGGGAGATAGAATGAACCACATCTTTTGAAGAGATGTCCAATTTGAGAAAATAGCTGAGTCATTGTACTATTGCTTTCTTTTTTTCACAAACTATTAACAACAATTGATCTAGACTCCTTTCTTTTAGGAGTGAAAAAGGGAATGGTCACCTTATATGGGCCAAAGAAATGGGGTTAGGGATCATACAACTCCTGAAGAAAAGATAAGGTCAATGGTATGGTAACTGCCACTAAATGGGCAAGACTCAGGTTTTCAGACTGTAAAGCTAAATAAGAGTCTGGAGGTGAACCATGATACGTCAACGTTTTAATGACACTTCCTACCAGAAGACGATTGACAGTGATGGACAAATAAAATTTGTGGTTGAATTATAAAATTCATAGACCTCTGTTTATGTTTACAGCCATAAGGAGTTCTATAAGTTGGTTGAAAGTAAAGATGCAATGGAAATAACCTATGACCAATGTTTGTTTAGGCACTGATTTTCAAATCCTCCTGAGTATCTGTCTCACTACATACTAAAGGCACCTCAATACTATATATGGAGACGTCTGTAGTATTGAGGATTTCCTACTCACCTAGGTAGGCAGTGTCGCGTAGGCTCTCATTATCCTAATGAGACTACTGGATTTTGAGCGGCAAGATCGTTCACAGTGTGGGGGACTAAGTCTGACCCACGGTGAAGGACCCTTGTCGCTCTAAATCCGGGCTTTGATCCGGCTAACTAGCAGTGCCTCATTTCTCCCAAAGGGAAGAGACAATTGGGCAGCCGAGTGCATGAAATCTTAGTACTTCCCAGGGAAGTCGTGGTCACTCAGGTCACAACCGGTTCTCTCATACACGGTACGGTTTCATATATAAATGACAAAGGCAGTTTAAGTTTTAAAGATTGGTTTAATAAAACGACTGCATTTTAGATAGCAAAGCGTGAGCTGCAATAACCAGAACTACACAACACAGTAGGATTAAAATAGTAACGATGAGAGTGAAGCACAAGAATAAGGCTATCATAGTGCAACTAGATTAGGTTCTCTGTAAGTTATATTCTGAGCACAGCATGTAAAGCTCTAAGCCTGCCTTTCAGGTTCCCCCGGGAGGGCATCAACCCTCATACCTGAGCAAAGGCCTGGAATCTGCATCAGTATCTGCAACGGGGCAGTCAGCATCTAGTTGTAGGTTCCTGGTCAGAATCTCCCTCTGACATGTACTAGGACTAGAAAGTGTTTTTATAACTTACGCGCAGATGTTCTAAGAAAATGTCCCTACGTAAGGACGTGTATTTTCTATGAACACTAGAGACTAAACTTCTACCACATTTACCGGCAATGTACCAGACTGTAGCCTTGACTGAAGCACAGAGTGAGCAAGAATGCACTGTTTGAGAACACAGTGCTGAACTAAGCTAAACAGTGTGATAGAAGGAATTTAAAACAAGACCGTAAAACTGGTTATTGTAAAATAACAGTGCGAGGCTGAATAAAATGTATCTAGGGCAAAGTGCACAGAGGCCTAATATGTTAAGCTAACGCGCATGAAGCTATATTAAAAATTGTTACACTACAGCAGTACCTATCTGATGTTGCAGGTTGTTCAAGGTTTAAGCTTAAAAGGATAGATCCCCAATTAGTGGCCTTATCTCTGAACAGGTATACCCACCATGGCGAACCCACAACGAGGGGTAATTGCAGTTAACAAGCGACCTCCCCTCACTGCTCATTTGCTAGCAAATAGCCTCACCGCCCAGGGGGGTCTTGTAACATTTGTAGTTGTGGCTCATCCAGCCTACAGAACAGTAATATTCTACTCTTGGGTCACCTATCCAGCAGTTGATAGGAACACTAATACGTTTCATCACTACATACCTGCTAACATCCGTGCACAATACAGAGCATATGCATATTTAGATATGCCTCTATCTTATCTAGACCATAATAACTGGCTTGATGGCGCCCTACCACACACAATGTTACATGTTAGGTTAGGCCCTCCGAACAATGATGGTCCTACATGGCCTTTATTGAACACATATACACCGCATCCTGATGCAGCAACCTTGGCAGTAGCTGAGGTTCGCCACTTATATGCTGAGCTTACAGCAATATATAGACTGTTAGTACAGGTCGTAATGCAAACATTAAGATGCAAACCCAGCACGTAATGCCCCAGCGCAACCACATGCAGTCACGCCATGCTTTAACCCTGTGACTGTACATTTGATCATGGGTAAAGTACCCGTCAAATGGGAGGAGATTCTGTTCTGGTTAGCTCAACAAATAAATGCGCTGAAAGCAGTTTTCCCCCACACTGGACCTCAGGATAAACATAGAATACTAACTATGTGCTTGCCATTTGGCATAGTTCCCACAGTAGATAACTGCAATACTTGAAGCACTGTATTTTCCACGGTCTATACTACCACACACAGTACCCCAACACTTGCCAATCTTCTGGAAGTGTTAAAACAAATTCAAGATGAATACGGGGCTGTCCCGGCGCTGGACTTAGGGATGCAATTAATGGGCAATTTTGACACAGTATCTTCAATTATATTAGGTAACCTTAAAGGGAAGCAGTTGACCTAGCAGTGCACATGCAGCTAAGGGGATGTTCCTCCACAGGAGGAAGAACGCAAGCTGCCAAAGATTATTGCTGAGACCTATTCTAGCATTGGTCGAGATAGTCTGGGAGCCAGACCTATTAAAACACAATTACAGGGTAAATCCAAAAAGGATTCTACCAAGCAAGCACCCGAGGGTTGAAAAAATGCTTGGATAAACAAAAACAAACACCTAAAAATAAAAGGGAGAATCTCCGCATTTGGAGACCCCTCAAAATCACTATAATCTTAAATCGAGATAATATAAAAACGCCTAACAGATATCAATATACTGATACACGCCAATCTCGTTCCTTTAAGGACTCACTGGATAACTGCAGTGAGAAAGGTGGGTGGTCAGAGGAGTGAACTGAGTACCTGAAACCGAGAAAGGACTCACAACACTCATCAGAAGTTTCTGTTAAGAAAGAAGAGAAACTTCCCCAACAGAAACCCCAATTCAAAAAGAAAAAAGTGGCAGCAATATCTATATAAAATGCAACTCAGGATGAGAGCTTTACTGAAGAACAGGAAGTGGGCATTGGCACTGCTAGATAGCGTGGCAGAGGTCACAATAGTTTGCTGGAATCTTCATGAGCATGTGGAGTTGAAAGCAATTGATGACTTCTTACAAGTTTAGACTGCGGACATGCGCATCTCCACACCAAATAGGGAGTATAAACTAAAATTACAATTAGAAGGAGACATTGAGCGCACAATAGACGGCATCTTTTGGGATCGCGCCATTACCATTTATGATATTTTGCTGGCCGAAAAGGATTGGCGACTAGAATTTGTCCGTAATCTCCCATATGGAGAAGAGGTAATTGAACCCTCTTTCTCGCCTGTTGTTCCCAGAGAGCTCAGAGAAGCTTACGCCATTCATTGGGCATTGTCGCAGGCAACTGGGGCAGGCACCCGCATAATACTGCAACCACATATGGTGGGATAAAGATTCCTTTTACCATATAATACCAATTAGATTCCAACCACAACTCCAACTTCCAATAAAGCAAGAAGCTAAAGCACCTGTGAGGGAAATCCTCACACAGCTAGAGTACCAGGGCGTAATCAAACCCTGTGTCTCACCAATTAACAATCCATTGTTCCCTGTAGCCAAACCTGACCATTCATATACAGACATTTAAATAGTCATACATGCATATTTGCCATACAAAATGCACACAGTACAGCACTCATTAACAATATAGCACGCGAAAAATACAAAAAAACCTTGGATATTTCTAGTGGCTTGTTTCTGCCAAAATTTGGTGCCTGAACGTAGCTTTAGTGCTTTAGGCTCTCAGAAATTTTTTTGCCATCTCCCACAAGGGTATAAAAACAGTCCAGGATTGTTTTCAGCTTGTGTTAATTAAATTTTACACTGAGGCATTGTCCTACATAGATGACATCTACCTTACGGATGATGATCTCGTACAACATGTAAGATGGGTGGTGCGCATTGTTGTGGGATTTGCCGAATTAGGCTACAAATTCAATTTAAAAAAAACTAAAATAGCCTTCTTTAGTGTCCTGCTTTTGGGATATGAATTATCATATTAAGGCAAGAGCCTAGCACCCCAATTCTTAGTAAAATGCGCACAACTACAACCACCAAATACTATCAAAAAGCTTGAGTCACTGTTGGGCTTTTTAACCTTTGGCAGAACTTACTTTACAGACTATGCACAATGCATTAAACCATTATATGACTTAATACATCCTGACTTTTCAAGCAAATATTGGACAGTGGAACACACAAGCATTCTCAGAGCTTTGCAACAAGACATGCTTGCAGCGAAACACTTATAATACAAGGGACAACAAAACACATTTAGTCATCAGAGTAATTGCTGGTGCCATTGGTTTAATCTATGTAACGTTCAATGAGGATGAAACCGTCCCAACTGCATACAAATCACATCTGAATTCTACAGCTGAACAACGCTTTGCTCCCACAGAAAAAATATTGACTGCTGTTCAGTTGGCAGTCCTCAAAGAGAGACCTCTGGCCCAGGCAAAACACTTAATTGTCGTATCTCTGATCCCAGCCCTTGAGGCTGTCACCAAAGCCAGTGTTCCTACCACTAAGGCACTATGCGGGTATTACAACCCTGGCGGACGGTGTTAAAGGTGCGGTAATACCGCAAACAGGCCGGCTGACAAAAAAAGGGAATTATGACCGTGGCGGAAACCG